>NC_069509.1:9394626-9417126 GCF_027579735.1 Bombina bombina | reverse complement strand
AAGTGCCCGGTTTTAAAAATTTGATTAAAAACAGGGGCACTTTAATTCATTAACATTTACATTTCACTCCTGTTGTGAAAAAATAAAACTTACCTTTTAATCTTCACAGCTGCTCCAGCTTCCTCCACCCATCGCAAAGCCTCTTCCTGGGTCTAAAATGAGGAATCCGGCTTCCTCCAATCACGGCATTGAATCAGACACTGATTCCCCCGTGGGGGAAGCCGTGATTGGAGGATGACCTATCCATCATTTTTTACGTCAGAAATGGCTTGCAACGACCGGAGGAAGCTGGAGCTGCTGTGAAGATTAAAAGGTAAATTTTGATGATTTAAAGTGCCCCTGATTGTAATAGAATTTTAAAAAACCGGGCACTTTAGCATCAAAATTTACATTGACTTTAAGTGAGGATCCATATAACACAAAAGGGGCAGTCACATTGTGATACAATTCTCGTTACATGTTGTCAATATATATAACCGGTTCATTTTTAGATTGCAAATTTAAAGTGTTACATACATACTTTATTAATTTTATGTATATATTGTGGATCCACTCTTCATGAGAGACGCAACTTTTGAATACGCAATATATTTTAATACGGTGCACCTTATAACAATTAGTAAATCACTACCAAGAGGTGTATATTTAGGTATATTTATTTTTAATTTCATTTACATTTTTATGTTTAATTGTTAATGCATGTTCGGCAATATTGTCTACATATTTAGATATAATTCTTTCAGCATTGATATTTAGTTAATAAACCATTATTTTATACTAAAATTTGTAAGGTTCTTTGTACATTGAATACATATTTATTCTCTTAATGTCAAGTTACATGATAATGTTCACTTCACAGATGTAGTAAGCTGTTTTACTACTTGTATTGAGTTTTTCTTTGTCCAGTTCTACTGCATCAGCAAGGTCTCTCCCAGGCAGACAAGGGGTTTACAGATGTGCTGTCCAGGCTCTTCTGAAGAAGCACAAAGAAATGGGCAACGTTGAAAATTGTAGGTGCAGGGGTCAGCCAAGGAAACCGTGCAGCAGATGAAAGACACATCATACTTCCCTCTGTAAACGGAACATGTCCAGTGGTGCCATCAGCTCAGAATCGGTAGAAACCAGTGACACCTTTCTAAAACTATCTACAGTCTGGAGAACTCTGTTCAGAAGTGGTCTTCATAGAAGACTTGCAGCCAAAATACCAAGCCTGCAATGTAAATACAAGTCCAAACAGCTCAAGTTTAATTGAAAACAAAGGAACTAGGATACAGAAAAATGGCAGCAGGTGATCTGGACTGATAAGCCAACGTCTGACATATTTGTCTATAGTAAAAGGCAGGTTGTTTTCTGAAGGGCTGGAGAGCGGTACAATAATTCCTCTCTGCAGGCAACAGTAAAGCATGATGGAGATTCCTCACAAATTAGGGGCTGCATTTCTGCAAATAAAGTTGAGGATTGGATCAGAATTAATGGTCTCCTCAATGCTAAGAAGTAAAGGCAGATACCCATTTTGTAATACCATCAGGAAGGCATCTGATTGGTCCCAAATTTATTCTGCTGCAACAACCCCAAACATACAGCCAAAGTAGTTAACAACTATCTTCAGGGTAAAGAAAAACAAGGAGTCTGGAAGTGATGGTGTGCCCCCCACAGAGCCCTGATCGCAACCTCATTGAGTCTGTCTGGGATTACATGAAAAGACATCTGAGGCTGCCTAATCCACAGAAGAGCTGTGTTTAGTTCTCCAAGATGTTTGGAACAACTTACCTGCGAACCTACCCAAAAGAGGGCCCTGGTGCAAACCTTTTCTTGGGGCCCCTCAAAGGTAACTCAGTAGTAAGCAATAGTATTAAAAGACAGATAGATAGATGTACCTGCTACCTGCACTAATAAAAGGCTCCCCTGATTGTACACATTCTGTAAACGCCTTTTGTATAGACCGGCTGCTATGGGACCCCCAAGCACTGCACCTGCTGCACCAATGGTAGTTCCGCCCCTGCTGCTGACACAGATAATATTTACATGTACTGAGATACTATTGTTTAGACTTTGTTGGTATCCAAACAAGCACTGCATGAAATGCTGCAAATGCAGGCAATTTGCATGTTTTGGGTATTAAAGGGACACTTTACCCAAATTTTTTCTTTTGTGATTCAGATAGAGCATGACATTTTTTTTTTCATATTCTTTTTTATTAACCAACAGAGGGTGACATTATGCAGTAATACAAATTTGGTTCATGGCAATATTTAAAAAAAAAAAAAAAAAACACCTCATCTTGAGGTTCAAATAATTTTAGCAGAAGAAAACAAAAGCAAGCTATGTGAAATAATATTTGACCCACAGTTTCTCCCACCTGTAAAAAAGCAAGTGTTATCTTCTTTCAGGTCTAAAACTGAAAACAAAACCTTATTCCCTTAAGTCGCCCTGTGTTGGGATTTTCTATTTTTTGATCAGGAAAAAAAAGAAAAAAAAAGGAGAAAAAAATAAGATAATCAACCAAAATCCTAAAAAAGAAAAGAAAAAGAGAGAAAAAAAAAAAGAGAAAGAAAATATGTAATCCCCTTCCCTGCTGCTCCCCCTACCAAATACCTAACAGGATCATTTCTGAATTTTGAAAAGGAAAGATCATATAATCTCTATCATTTTCGGGTAGTGATTTAATATATATTGCCCATTTATTAAAAAATGTCCTGATGGGGGGGCGGAGCCAGCAGCCAAAGCAGAGAGACGTGCTATCTTGGAGCTCTTAGCAAATACACGGCAGATTGAGAACTTATATACTTCTATTTTTTTTGCTCTTAACATATCCTAATACATAGCTCGCATGAACTGATACGAAGAGGCATAATAATTGCTGCAATTTCCGCACAAAGAGCTTCTGACTTAGAGTAACGAGGCCGCAGATAACTAATACTACACTACAAGGTCAGAAACCAGGCACTGCTCATCCTATTTTAGACATGGAAGAAGACGGCTATTCGCAGATAAAGGCACTTCTTATGGGGCTTGATCGGCAAATGCACAGATGTTTTGCCGAGTTTGTGCAGCTCTTACAGGATCCATGTGCAACTGAGGACCCCAGTGCATCTAAGATGGCGGAGGAGAGAGAGGGCGCGCTCTTGCCACTGAAATCGCAGACGGCTATCAGTACCTATGATTCCTGGGTAAATACGGACACGAACCGAGGCTGCTCATTGCCACCGAGAGCCATAAAAGCAGAGGCGAGTCTATTGCCTTCCGGGGCAGAAGGAAATAACTATACCACAGCGAGGTCTAACGCTTCAGTACTGTGGAGTGGGGGTGCCGGTAAACAACCCATGGTGGTACAAAGCAGATACAAAGATCTTAGAAGCTGCGCTACACAGCCAGGGAGACAACGCAGAGTTAATATCTGGACACTTACCTATTTGGATTTGCTGGCCATCGGCATCTATGTCGGATCGTTACCGCACACGCAGTGCAAGCTCCATTGCCTGCAGTCCCAGTCTCTATACCATATATATTCTGCGGCTTTGCTTGATGCCAATGAAGCAGGACACTGTAGAGCAGGTGTTGGGTAAGGTCTCTGAGGTTTTAGGACGGTTCTAAGGGCTTAACAGGACGACCTTTTGATCAGCCCCAATGGCAGCTATGAGACGAACTGCTCTGACCATCCCTAACTCATGTTTCTCCTACTTGGGGACAATCTGACACTTATCAGCTGTTCAGTAATAGAATTCTTTGGTATATCTACTATGAGAGTTATAACTCATAGGTCTAATCTCGCCCTACACTAGTTTATTCTCTATATACTACCGTTTACACTCCTTTATTAACCATAGGATAGAATATATCTTGTTTTGATAATATCTCCACTCCTGATTAATGCCATACTCTGCTACTCAGCAGACAGAGTGTTTTTAGATAACTTATAAATGTTTTATATTGCATACTATTCATTATATGGTTTAGTAACATGCATGCATTTTCCAATCTCAAACCTATACTACTTTGGCGATTTGAGTTCTCCATATGATTGCAGCCACTCACATTTTCATTTGTATTATATATATCTGTCCATTCTGTTCTATACATGGATAAAGTTATCTGGTTGCAGTTTGCTGCCTATATTTTTTGTAAAAGAATCCCAATTCATAAGGCTAATCCTTAGTTTATTTTCTATAAATTACTGCTCACACTCTTTGCCTAACTAAAATGTGGGATACATTTTGCTATAATATGCTCACTGTTGATTAGTTGCTAAGATGGCCACCAGCTAAACATACAGGCAGACCCCACAAGTTTATTTTGGGTTGTATTATGGTCTGTCCTCCTAGCTGTCTAAGACTATTAACCCATGTATATGTGATAGTTAATATTGTACCCGGTTTACAACTACATGCAGTTTAGGCTGCATGCATAGTATGCTTTTAGTTAAATTTAATCACTGTTATATTTTGCATGTCAGTTTTGCTCTATATCCCATTCACGCTACAAGATCTACTTAGGGCATTTTGTATGGCTCTTGATTGGACTCATATGTGACTCTGTTATCAACGTGTACATGATACCCCCTCAAGACGCAGCTTACTAAATGTTTATATCTGACCTGTAATGTTTCTATCGGTTCAAACACTGTCACATAATTCTCCATCACTATGATGCTACAGGTTGTGTATATACCTTTGAGAAATTGCGATATAAGACAGGGTTCTTGCTGACTAATTTAGATATATAGAATGTTTAGATAAGTACCTGAATTAGAAATTCTAATGAGGTGAGTAAGAGAGTTGGAGTAGTAGAGTTAACAAGCTATTCCTATAGGGCAGGTATTGCCTTTCCTATCTTATAAAAAAAAAAAAAAAAAAGGAAAGGAAACATCACTGTAAGGTCTGTGTAATTTTTCCATATATTATATTGCTATATAGCACTCACGGCAAGTCATTACTCCTTGTACCTATTCTGCAGCGCCTAAACTCTGGATCCCGCAGAATAATCTAGGCAGTTATTTTAATTCTTTAAGTACTCATATATTACTCTATATAATGTAGTGCTATTATTTGCTATTGTTATAGGTACTTTATAGATTACTATAGCTGCTTATAGGTTTTGATATGTACTTCTGTGTCCCAAACCACGTAGTACTCCTAGTGTTGCTCCCCTATGGTACCACAACTATATACCTATACCTGCCAGACACTATACTACCATGATAACAAGGAGTTAGCCATGTATATACTTAATGTTCAGTATGATTTCATTTTACTCATTTTTATCAGATATACCATATTCCCCAGATGTTAAAGGATTAATATACGATTATACCCAACTTTTATCTTTAATACCGTTTAGTATATCCCATATTTACATGCTGTTTATTACTTCCAATGTATTTATTTTTTTTATCTATTCTAAATATTCCCGGGCTTCTCTATGGAGCCGCTAGCTCCCATGACATTTCTTTACAGACTGTATCTCCCCTCATCCTTTCCCGCTCTTTATCTGCGAGCGGGTCATATCCACTATCCCCTAACCGTCCCTGTCCAGTGGTGACAATTTCCCTGAGGGGAGATACTGCATAAATGCTACAATGATGATGCATGGGTCTCATCCTAACCAGGCTGGAGATATTCCTACCCTTTCCTGATACCCATTACAAATTACATTTAACTCTCGTATAGAGCAGTCCTACACGCCACACGTTATACAACGATAAATAAGCGACCCTGTTCATTAACATTTCTATGGTCTTCCGCCCCCCCCCACTGTAGTTGACCATAGCTATTTATATCACTATTATTATTATTTCCTTCAAATAATTTAAGTATGCTATAATATTATTATATAGAAAAATTATTTGTATAAGCGGTGCTTACCCGCTGACAATTCCCTAATTCCCCCCTTGTTTTTTTATGAAGCTCTTGATATTATGACCCTGACTTTAACAATACGGAGCATTCAAGTACAAACTAGTTCAGAATAAAATGGGTCTATATGGTAGCTACAGTGCTCTTTCAGAGAGCCTTTTTTTAACATTATGGCCTGGGATAATAGCTACCCATATTATCATATAAAAACACAAAATGAGGTTTACAGATGTATTTTGGCATTCATTATATATATTTTATCTTATTTTTTGCCTGTTATATTGTTATTGCGACAATCATTGCTATGTTTTGAAATATGTATATGCCATAGTTTTTTTTGTTATCATTATGAAAAACCCTCAATAAAAAATTATTCAAAAAAAAAAAAATGTCCTGATGTCCTCTTCATTGTTAATATCTGTGTCTTTTTGTTCTAATAAGCATTGTTTCTTGAGGCAATTTTGAATTTCCTGCACACTTGGTACCGAGCACATTTATATCTGGTGGCTAATATAGAGATAGATATCAATTTATCATTAGTGTGGTGTTTAATTACATTATCAATGCATAATATGATCTGAAATAAAGTAAAAGATATAGGTGGAATCTTCAATACCTTATTCAGCCAATATTCAAGTTTGCACCAAGTATTTCTCACCTTTGGGCAAGACCAGAACATATGCACTATATTAGCTGCTGGGAGAGAACATTTCGGGCATTTGTTAAAACCCATCTCCGGAGTGAAATATGCTCTGTGGAGCAGTTTAATATGTGCTTCGCGCCATGTGGCAGATAAAGTTATTTTAGCCACTTTTCCTATAGAGTATTGCAAGATTTTTGAGTCAACCCTATTCTGTGGTAGAGATAAAGTCCATGTTTCAGCAATCCTTAACAGGTTACAGTTGCCCCTACTGCCAACCAATAACTGATAGGCCACAGAGATAGACATATAATCAGCCTTCATAAGTGTAAGCCAGTTTTCTACCTTGCCTAATTTCCAACCCCAGCCCGCTTCTCTGACTATTTCAGCCAGGAAATGCCTTACCTGTAAATAGGCAAAGAAATCTTTGTTAGGCAAAGTAAATTCTCTTTTCAGTGCTTCAAATGTTTTAATAATTTTCCTATCAGCATCTATCAGCAAGACCATTCTATTTAGCCCTTTCATATGCCATCTGTTGAAAACCTCAGAATGTAATCCAGGTTGGAATTTTGGGTTCCCTATCAGGGGAAGGTAGTACGAAGCCTTGAAATTAATTGAAAGAATTTTTGCAATTTTCCACCATGCCCTGATGGGGTTATAAATAACTTTTAGTTTTTTAATTTCTGGGGGCAGCTCCTTAGGGGGGGAGTGTATAAGTGATAAAGGATGGTATGGATCACATATATTGGCTTCCAACTGGTTGTTTAGGATGTAGTCTTTAGACAGAATCCAACTAGCCACTATCCGCGCTAAAAAGCTAAGATTGTATGCTCTAATGTCTGGGAGTGCTAAGCCCCCATAGTCATGTGGGAGGGAGAGTTTATTAAGAGATATTCGTGCTCTTTTCCCTTGCCAGAGAAATTGTCTGATTAGGCCATTAATCATACGTATATCTTTTCAAAAAGAATTACTGGGACATTCTGCAGTATATATAGCAATTTCGGGAGGAGGATCATTTTGACCAATGCTATCCTTCCTGAGATTGAAAGTGGCAGACTTTGCCAAGTTCTAAGTTTTTCCTTAAATTGCCTAATAATTGGGGGAATGTTAAGCTCATATCCCAAATCTGAGTTCGCAGGAATAATTATTCCTAGGTATTTAAATGATTCTGTTACTCTTTTAAATGGATTCTCCAGACATGAATCCTTATTCCTGCGGATCCAGAGAATTTCTGATTTAGATGCATTTATTTTAAACCCTGAGAAGGTGCCGAATTGATCAATTATCTGCATCAGTTTTGTAATATTAACCTTGGTATTTGATAGATACAACAAGACATCATCTGCATATAAACCTATTTTCAGCTCATGATTTAGGATCTTTATTCCCTCTAAGCTTTGCCTTATCGTAATAGCCAAGGGCTCAATAGCAATGTTAAACAGAAGCGGGGAGAGAGGGCAGCCCTGGCACGTTCCTCTTTCAAGGGTTATTGATGGGGATATCATACCGTTAGTTATCAAGCTTGTAGCTGAGCTTTTATAAAGACTCTCTACGAATTGGGGGAATTTGCCCTTGATTCCAAATTTCAACAAAGATGTGTTAAGATGTTTAAATGTAACAGAGTCAAACGCTTTTTCTGCGTCAATGGATAAAATAGCCATATCTAATGCCCCAGGGTCTTCCTCTCTCCCCGCCAAGATCTTTTCGTAATATTCCAAAGTAACCAATACCTCCCTAATTTTGGCCGAGGAGTTTCATCCATTCATAAAGCTAGCTTGATCCGGATGAACCACTTTGGGCAAAATTAACTGTAGTCTAGATGCTAAGATAGACATTAAAATCTTGTAATCTGAATTAAGTAAGGCTATTGGTCTATATGATTCTTTAAGCCTAGGGTCTTTTCCTGCTTTAGGGATTAAGGTTTTGTGGGAGAAGGAAAATGAAGCTGAGACTGGTTTGCCTTTGATATAGTATTCGTTATATAGATTTGTTAAATATGGGGCACTTTCTTCCGCTAATATTTTATAAAATTCGCCAGGTAGTCCATCCGGACCAGCCGCCTTATTACTCGGTAGTTTAGAGATTGCCGCCTTTACTTCTTGAACCGATATAGGAGCATTAAGGCTGACGATACAGTCATCAGTTAATGAAGGGCTAACAATCTTATTCCAAAACTCCGCAGATTTATCTTGGTCATAACCCTTATCAGAATATACATTTTGATAGTATTTCACTAATATAGTTGCAATCTTATCAGGATCTAAAATTTGCTTTCCCTTATCTAAGAGTTCTTCAATATACGGATGTTTTTTTTCATTATTAACTAATCTAGACAACATCTTTCCAGATTTATTCCCAAATCTGTAGAATTTAGCCTGAGTTTTTAGTTCTTTCTGCACTTGTTGGGTTAAGATAAATGTGTCCCTAGTTTCTTTAGCTCGCACATACTTAGCCCAGTTTAAGGCATTTTTATACAGTAAGAATTTATTATATGAGTTAGATAGTTCCTTATTTATTTCTTTTTCTCTTGTCTTTAATTTTTTAGTTAGAGCGATATTATAAGTTAGTATTTCTCCTCTGAGAACCGCCTTAGCGGTATCCCAGAGCAGTTCTGGGCGTTCAATATATTCATAGTTGAACTGTATAAATTCCTCAAATTTCGACCTAAGATGGGTTTTAAATTTCATATCCGTTACTAAGTAATGTGGAAAAAAAAAACGCAGAGATTTAATTTGCGGCCGTTTCAACTGAATGTGTAAAGAAATAGGGGCATGATCTGATATTGATATGGGAAGGATTCTTGCTTGCGCCGTTATAGGCCCTATACGCTCGTCTATAAGGAATAAATCTATTCGTGAGAGAGTTTTATGTGCTTTTGAAAGACAGGTGAATTCCTGTGCATCCAGGTTTTGAATACGCCATATATCCCGTAGTGCTACATTTCTTTCATGTAATTAGCAAGAGTCCATGAGCTAGTGACGTATGGGATATACATTCCTACCAGGAGGGGCAAAGTTTCCCAAACCTCAAAATGCCTATAAATACACCCCTCACCACACCCACAATTCAGTTTTACAAACTTTGCCTCCGATGGAGGTGGTGAAGTAAGTTTGTGCTAGATTCTACGTTGATATGCGCTCCGCAGCAAGTTGGAGCCCGGTTTTCCTCTCAGCGTGCAGTGAATGTCAGAGGGATGTGAAGAGAGTATTGCCTATTTGAATGCAGTGATCTCCTTCTACGGGGTCTATTTCATAGGTTCTCTGTTATCGGTCGTAGAGATTCATCTCTTACCTCCCTTTTCAGATCGACGATATACTCTTATATATACCATTACCTCTGCTGATTCTCGTTTCAGTACTGGTTTGGCTTTCTACAAACATGTAGATGAGTGTCCTGGGGTAAGTAAATCTTATTTTCTGTGACACTCTAAGCTATGGTTGGGCACTTTGTTTATAAAGTTCTAAATATATGTATTCAAACATTTATTTGCCTTGACTCAGAATGTTCAACATTCCTTATTTTTCAGACAGTCAGTTTCATATTTGGGATAATGCATTTGAATTAATCATTTTTTTCTTACCTTCAAAAATTTGACTCTTTTTCCCTGTGGGCTGTTAGGCTCACGGGGGCTGAAAATGCTTCATTTTATTGCGTCATTCTTGGCGCGGACTTTTTTGGCGCAAAAAATCTTTTCCGTTTCCGGCGTCATACGTGTCGCCGGAAGTTGCGTCATTTTTTGACGTTATTTTGCGCCAAAAGTGTCGGCGTTCCGGATGTGGCGTCATTTTTGGCGCCAAAAGCATTTAGGCGCCAAATAATGTGGGCGACTTATTTGGCGCTAAAAAATATGGGCGTCGCTTTTGTCTCCACATTATTTAAGTTTCATTTTTCATTGCTTCTGGTTGCTAGAAGCTTGTTCTTTGGCATTTTTTCCCATTCCTGAAACTGTCATTTAAGGAATTTGATCAATTTTGCTTTATATGTTGTTTTTTCTCTTACATATTGCAAGATGTCTCACGTTGCATCTGAGTCAGAAGATACTACAGGAAAATCGCTGTCTAGTGCTGGTTCTACCAAAGCTAAGTGTATCTGTTGTAAACTTTTGGTAGCTATTCCTCCGGCTGTTGTTTGTATTAATTGTCATGACAAACTTGTTAATGCAGATAATATTTCCTTTAGTAAAGTACCATTGTCTGTTGCAGTTCCTTCAACATCTAATGTTCAGAGTGTTCCTGATAACATAAGAGATTTTGTTTCTGAATCCATAAAGAAGGCTATGTCTGTTATTTCTCCTTCTAGTAAACGTAAAAAATCTTTTAAAACTTCTCTCCCTACAGATGAATTTTTAAATGAACATCATCATTCTGATTCTGATGACTCTTCTGGTTCAGAGGATTCTGTCTCAGAGATTGATGCTGATAAATCTTCATATTTATTTAAAATGGAATTTATTCGTTCTTTACTTAAAGAAGTACTAATTGCTTTAGAAATAGAGGATTCTGGTCCTCTTGATACTAATTCTAAACGTTTGGATAAGGTATTTAAATCTCCTGTGGTTATTCCAGAAGTTTTTCCTGTTCCTAATGCTATTTCTGCAGTAATTTCCAAAGAATGGGATAAATTGGGTAATTCATTTACTCCTTCTAAACGTTTTAAGCAATTATATCCTGTGCCATCTGACAGATTAGAATTTTGGGACAAAATCCCTAAAGTTGATGGGGCTATTTCTACCCTTGCTAAACGTACTACTATTCCTACGTCAGATGGTACTTTGTTTAAGGATCCTTTAGATAGGAAAATTGAATCCTTTCTAAGAAAAGCTTATCTGTGTTCAGGTAATCTTCTTAGACCTGCTATATCTTTGGCTGATGTTGCTGCAGCTTCAACTTTTTGGTTGGAAACTTTAGCGCAACAAGTAACACATCATGATTCTCATGATATTATTATTCTTCTTCAGCATGCTAATAATTTTATCTGTGATGCCATTTTTGATATTATCAGAGTTGATGTCAGGTTTATGTCTCTAGCTATTTTAGCTAGAAGAGCTTTATGGCTTAAGACTTGGAATGCTGATATGGCTTCTAAATCAACTCTACTTTCCATTTCTTTCCAGGGTAACAAATTATTTGGTTCTCAGTTGGATTCTATTATCTCAACTGTTACTGGTGGGAAAGGAACTTTTTTACCACAGGATAAAAAATCTAAAGGTAAAAACAGGGCTAATAATCGTTTTCGTTCCTTTCGTTTCAACAAAGAACAAAAGCCTAATCCTTCATCCTCAGGAGCAGTTTCAGTTTGGAAACCATCTCCAGTCTGGAATAAATCCAAGCCTGCTAGAAAGGCAAAGCCTGCTTCTAAGTCCTCATGAAGGTGCGGCCCTCATTCCAGCTCAGCTGGTAGGGGGCAGGTTACGTTTTTTCAAAGAAATTTGGATCAATTCTGTTCACAATCTTTGGATTCAGAACATTGTTTCAGAAGGGTACAGAATTGGTTTCAAGATGAGACCTCCTGCAAAGAGATTTTTTCTTTCCCGTGTCCCAGTAAATCCAGTGAAAGCTCAAGCATTTCTGAATTGTGTTTCAGATCTAGAGTTGGCTGGAGTAATTATGCCAGTTCCAGTTCCGGAACAGGGGATGGGGTTTTATTCAAATCTCTTCATTGTACCAAAGAAGGAGAATTCCTTCAGACCAGTTCTGGATCTAAAAATATTGAATCGTTATGTAAGGATACCAACGTTCAAGATGGTAACTGTAAGGACTATCTTGCCTTTTGTTCAGCAAGGGCATTATATGTCCACAATAGATTTACAGGATGCATATCTGCATATTCTGATTCATCCAGATCATTATCAGTTCCTGAGATTCTCTTTTCTGGACAAGCATTACCAGTTTGTGGCTCTGCCGTTTGGCCTAGCTACAGCTCCAAGAATTTTTACAAAGGTTCTCGGTGCCCTTCTGTCTGTAATCAGAGAACAGGGTATTGTGGTATTTCCTTATTTGGACGATATCTTGGTACTTGCTCAGTCTTTACATTTAGCAGAATCTCATACGAATCGACTTGTGTTGTTTCTTCAAGATCATGGTTGGAGGATCAATTTACCAAAAAGTTCATTGATTCCTCAGACAAGGGTAACCTTTCTGGGTTTCCAGATAGATTCAGTGTCCATGACTCTGTCTTTAACAGACAAGAGACGTCTAAAATTGATTTCAGCTTGTCGAAACCTTCAGTCACAATCATTCCCTTCGGCAGCCTTATGCATGGAAATTCTAGGTCTTATGACTGCTGCATCGGACGCGATCCCCTTTGCTTGTTTTCACATGCGACCTCTTCTGCTCTGTATGCTGAATCAATGGTGCAAGGATTACACAAAGATATCTCAATTAATATCTTTAAAACCGATTGTTCGACACTCTCTAACGTGGTGGACAGATCACCATCGTTTAATTCAGGGGGCTTCTTTTGTGCTTCCGACCTGGACTGTAATTTCAACAGATGCAAGTCTCACAGGTTGGGGAGCTGTGTGGGGATCTCTGACGGCACAAGGAGTTTGGGAATCTCAGGAGGTGAGATTACCGATCAATATTTTGGAACTCCGTGCAATTTTCAGAGCTCTTCAGTTTTGGCCTCTTCTGAAGAGAGAATCGTTCATTTGTTTTCAGACAGACAATGTCACAACTGTGGCATACATCAATCATCAAGGAGGGACTCACAGTCCTCTGGCTATGAAAGAAGTATCTCGAATTTTGGTTTGGGCGGAATCCAGCTCCTGTCTAATCTCTGCGGTTCATATCCCAGGTGTAGACAATTGGGAAGCGGATTATCTCAGTCGCCAAACGTTGCATCCGGGCGAATGGTCGCTTCACCCAGAGGTATTTCTTCAGATTGTTCAAATGTGGGAACTTCCAGAAATAGATCTGATGGCGTCTCATCTAAACAAGAAACTTCCCAGATATCTGTCCAGATCCCGGGATCCTCAGGCGGAGGCAGTGGATGCATTATCACTTCCTTGGAAGTATCATCCTGCCTATATCTTTCCGCCTCTAGTTCTTCTTCCAAGAGTAATCTCCAAGATTCTGAAGGAATGCTCGTTTGTTCTGCTGGTAGCTCCGGCATGGCCTCACAGGTTTTGGTATGCGGATCTTGTCCGGATGGCCTCTTGCCAACCGTGGACTCTTCCGTTAAGACCAGACCTTCTGTCACAAGGTCCTTTTTTTCCATCAGGATCTGAAATCCTTAAATTTAAAGGTATGGAGATTGAACGCTTGATTCTTGGTCAAAGAGGTTTCTCTGACTCTGTGATTAATACTATGTTACAGGCTCGTAAATCTGTATCTAGAGAGATATATTATAGAGTCTGGAAGACTTATATTTCTTGGTGTCTTTCTCATCATTTTTCTTGGCATTCTTTTAGAATACCGAGAATTTTACAGTTTCTTCAGGATGGTTTAGATAAGGGTTTGTCTGCAAGTTCCTTGAAAGGACAAATCTCTGCTCTTTCTGTTCTTTTTCACAGAAAGATTGCTATTCTTCCTGATATTCATTGTTTTGTACAAGCTTTGGTTCGTATAAAACCTGTCATTAAGTCAATTTCTCCTCCTTGGAGTTTGAATTTGGTTCTGGGAGCTCTTCAAGCTCCTCCCTTTGAACCTATGCATTCATTGGACATTAAATTACTTTCTTGGAAAGTTTTGTTCCTTTTGGCCATCTCTTCTGCCAGAAGAGTTTCTGAATTATCTGCTCTTTCTTGTGAGTCTCCTTTTCTGATTTTTCATCAGGATAAGGCGGTGTTGCGAACTTCTTTTGAATTTTTACCTAAAGTTGTGAATTCCAACAACATTAGTAGAGAAATTGTGGTTCCTTCATTATGTCCTAATCCTAAGAATTCTAAGGAGAAATCATTGCATTCTTTGGATGTTGTTAGAGCTTTGAAATATTATGTTGAAGCTACTAAGTCTTTCCGAAAGACTTCTAGTCTATTTGTTATCTTTTCCGGTTCTAGAAAAGGCCAGAAAGCTTCTGCCATTTCTTTGGCATCTTGGTTGAAATCTTTAATTCATCTTGCCTATGTTGAGTCGGGTAAAACTCCGCCTCAGAGGATTACAGCTCATTCTACCAGGTCAGTTTCTACTTCCTGGGCGTTTAGGAATGAAGCTTCGGTTGATCAGATTTGCAAAGCAGCAACTTGGTCCTCTTTGCATACTTTTACTAAATTCTACCATTTTGATGTATTTTCTTCTTCTGAAGCAGTTTTTGGTAGAAAAGTACTTCAGGCAGCGGTTTCAGTCTGAATCTTCTGCTTATGTTTTTTTCATTAAACTTTATTTTGGGTGTGGATTATTTTCAGCAGGAATTGGCTGTCTTTATTTTATCCCTCCCTCTCTAGTGACTCTTGTGTGGAAAGATCCACATCTTGGGTAATCATTATCCCATATGTCACTAGCTCATGGACTCTTGCTAATTACATGAAAGAAAACATAATTTATGTAAGAACTTACCTGATAAATTCATTTCTTTCATATTAGCAAGAGTCCATGAGGCCCGCCCTTTTTTTGTGGTGGTTATGATTTTTGTATAAAGCACAATTATTCCAATTCCTTATTTTATATGCTTTCGCACTTTTTTATCACCCCACTTCTTGGCTATTCGTTAAACTGAATTGTGGGTGTGGTGAGGGGTGTATTTATAGGCATTTTGAGGTTTGGGAAACTTTGCCCCTCCTGGTAGGAATGTATATCCCATACGTCACTTGCTCATGGACTCTTGCTAATATGAAAGAAATGAATTTATCAGGTAAGTTCTTACATAAATTATGTTTTTGTTTTATTTTCTTGATCATTTTAAATTCTAAATTATCCTTTTTCTGTTTTTTCTGTTTCGTAGATTCTCGAAGCCTGTCTAATGGGCATTGCGGCGCCATATTAAAATCCCCACCAATAATGAGGTGTCCCTGACTATACAGTAATAATTTAGATTGTATTTTATTCCAAAATTCTGAATCAAAAGTGTTGGGACCATATATATTACATAGTGTATAGGTATCCTGGGCGAGTTTTATTTTTAACAGAACGAATCTTCCCTCCGGATCGGGCTCGCAGTGCACAACCTCGATTTGGTTTTTTTTTCCCTATTAAGATAGCTACTCCCCTTTTTTTACCAATACTTGGTGAGAAGAACACTTCTTTAACCCATGAGGTTTTGAGTTTAGAGGATTCCTCTGAGTTAAGATGTGTTTCTTGGATTAGCCCTATATCTGTCTGGGATTTCATTAATTGTGTCAGTATAGCTTTTCGCTTAATAGGGGTAGATATCCCTCCCACGTTCCATGATACAATTCTAAGTTTTTCTATTTTCTTGTAATTTTAAACCTACTCTGAGGTGAAACAGCAAGGAAGGGGAGAGAGAAAAAAAAAAAAAGGGAAGAAAAGAAAAAAGCCACAGCAAGACCCCCTAAAGGGGGAGGGGGGGAACTCAAGCAATTTCCCTAAGTGCCCCATCTATCTCTGAATGACGGGATTAAACCCATAATTAGGCCTACTCTGCCGGAGCTAACCCCTTCGGTACTGGTGGGTCCAAAGTTGTATAGAATTTCTCCGCTGCGACAGCCTCCACAAAAAAATGTGTAACATCCTTCACTGTTACTTTAAGTTTAGCAGGAAAAATTATGGTGGCATCCAAGCCATGTTTTATAAATTTAGTGCACATTGGTGCCAAATCTTTCCTTTTTAAGGCTGTCTCAGCCGAGAAATCCTGAAAGATTAAAATTTTAGCACCATCAATAATAAGTGGCTGAATTTTACGGAATTGTTGTAAGAATTTAAGTTTGTCTTGATAATTAAGTAGTTTGGCAATTATAGGTCTAGGTCTGGTAGGATTATTATTAGATATACGGGGTGGACCAAGCCTGTGTGCCCTCTCTACCAAGACTTGGCGGTATGTCGACGGAAATTTGAGGCTTTAGTGAGAGTGGCTGAGATAAAGAGGACCAAGTCCTCATACTGGCTCTCTTCTGGGAGTCCTATTATTCTAATGTTGTTCCTTCTACTACGGTTTTCTAGGTCTTCCAGCCTAGATAAGGTTTTTTGAATACTGATGCTCATGTTTTCGAATTTAGAGCCATACGAGGTAGTAAGGTCCTCTAAATCAGACACTCTCTGCTCAGCCTCCTGTAGCCTTGCTGAAAATTGTCTAATTTCTTGTGTTAAAGCCGTTATGTCTTGTTTGATTTCTGCTTTTAAGGCGTCAAACTTAGGGGAGAGAGCCTCTGAGATGCTGACAACCAGAGTCTGAATGTTCAATGCTTCAGGTGTAGCTATGTTTATCATGGTAGATTGGGCATCGACAACTGGATCTTGCGTGCCCTTGGGCTTTCTGTCCCTATGTCTTACTGCCATAGTTGGGGAGGGTGTTTTGGCCGCGATGCCAAGAAACTTATCCATGTACCAGGTGTGATTAAGTAGTGAAAAAAGAGTGAGTCAGGAGTAAAAAATAAAATAAAATAAAATAATAATTTTAGAAAATCTAGTATATAGCCGTGTAGGAAGAGCAGGAGAAGTTAATTTTAATTTAAGGCCTCTAAGTGTTTGCTTTACACTTGGACTTTGTAAAAAAGAGTGTTTATTTTAGTGTACAGCTAAACTCAAATAAGTGAAAATTACCGGAGTAATGTGCTTTAATAAGTGAACATTAATTTAATTTAAATTCAAAAAGGGGTGACCCAAAACTTTGGCAGAAGGTTTTTTCAGGACATTATGCACCTAGGTAAAATATCAATTTTTGTTTGCCAGTATGTGAAGGTTTTCCTATACCAATCACTAAGCTCATTAAGGAAATAGGATACCCAGATACCTGAAATAGCAAAAAAGGTATCAAGCCTGGTCCAGAGAAACTTTAACATAGGTTGCTATCTCAGGCAATATTTAGAGAGCAGTGAAATGAGGCAACTCACCCCCTTAATTCAATTGATCCAACAAATAAGATACCTTACAAGGGGATGTTTGAAAATGTTAGGGCGATCTTAGACAAAATATATATCAGCTAATCTACACAGGTAACACTTTTTTATAAGCCAAGTCTTGTCATCACTTAGCCACTATGAAAAAATAGAAAAAATACCAAACTTAAGTATAATTTCCTGTGGTTTAGCCTAGATAGTTCAAAACTTATTTCAGTTATATCTAAACAACCAGTGTTCTTTCAAAGAGTATTTATATGATTCAATAAGCTATTTAAAGCTTATAATATAGTAGCAAAAAACAAAATTACTTTTAACCTTTTAGTATATGCAATTTAAATAACCTAGAAACCTGTAATATAACCAGTCCTCATTCGGAGGAGTAAAGCATAGATAAAAGCAGCAATCATTGGTTATGAAAAGAAAAAAAAAGACAAACAATAGTCCAGAGAAATGAAAATTTCATATGATATAGTCAATATTATTTTCAGTGTAGCTTCAATATGTTTTAGACCATTAGTGCACAAGGTAGATTAGTATGTCATTGTATGCTTGTAATCCCATGGCCTTGTACCACTGTTTTTATCAAGTATAGCGAAGGGAAATATCTCAGTTGATGTTGTGGCCTCCCTTTTACAGCTGGTCTTTAAGTCACTGTAAGCGGTCTGGGATTTTTATGCCAAATTAACTTCGCTGATAATCCCTGCAATAATTTACAATGTGTCCCACGATCTTCTTAAATCTCGTACTTAAGAGCCTTCCTTAGTAGGGTGTTTCAGATTTTTAAACCCTGATGGCCCCCTCCATTTTCCTTCAATTCCCCCCTCTAAAAAGTTCTCGTGTGGCGGTGCCGTTGTTAGTGTCAAAGTTAGTATACTATGAATGAGACTCACTCCTTCAAGAGCTGACCACTGGTTCTACTGCTCACCTCTGTATTGTATCCTTCGGCGCAGAGGAGATCGTTACCTCTGTTTTCCAGCACCTCTGTGAAGTGCGGCTTCCGCAGTCGGCTCTCCTCACGCAACGTCGGTGGGAGGAGAGAGACCGGCGTCTCACCGGGCGCCGCCGCAAGCCAGGAAGGAACAGCCTCTCCACCGATAATCCGCTCCAGGGCGAAAGCCCCCCCCCCTCCCGCGCAGCACCGGTGGGGGAGGGAGAGAAGAAACAGAGAGGCCGGCGAGCAACCCAGCAGATAAGACCACCGGTCAGCAGCAGGTCTAATCAGAGAGGCACAGGGGGTCCAAATTCGTCGGCCAAAGTCCGCTGGAGGATAGAGGGGGGAAGAGAGCTTTTTACCTTATCCAAAGAAAAGTTCCATAGGGCAGGTAGATGGAGACCCAAGTCCCAGTACGAAGCTGGAGGGTAAGACAAAAAAAGTCCAATTTAAGCTGAAGGTGACAGGCAGGTATTGCCTATATAAAATGTCCAGATAGATGGGGACAAATGCCAATGGAATGACAAGCCACTGGGAAAGGTTCCGGAGCAAATCTTTTTAGCTGGCCTAAGGATAGTAGCTCACTAGCCAGGAGCAAGGCGCGGAGATCCACCGCCAAAATCTGTGGGCCTGGAGCTGCAATCTGAGCTACACCTGCGTAGCTCCACCTCCACCGGAAACCGGAGAATCTAGAACCTAGAGCATGACATTTTAAGCAACTTTCTAATTTACTCCTATTATCAAATGTTCTTTATTCTCTTGGTATCTTTATTTGAAATGCAAGAATGTAAGTTTAGATGCCGGCCCATTTTTGGTGAACAACCTAGGTTGTCCTTGCTGATTGGTGGATAAATTCATCCACCAATCAAAAACTGCTGTCCAGAGTTCTGAACCAAGAAAAAAGCTTAGATGCCTTCTTTTTCATATAAAGATAGCAAGAGAAAGAAGAAACATTGATAATACGAGTAAATTAGAAAGTTGATTAAAATTGCATGTTCTATCTGAATCACAAAAGAAAAATTTTGGGTTCAGTGTCCCTTTAAATAAATATCAGCTAGATTATGAGTTGTGCGTTATGAGTGAAAAAGCAGCGTTATCGCTCTTTTTCACTACCGCAGGTATTACAGGTCTTGTAGGTATAGCTGTACCACACACCTTTTTGGCCATCACGCAATGTAAGTACCGCACCATTCAAAAAGTCCTTTATCAATGGGACTTCCATAGCGCCGGTATTATGAGTTTGTACCTCCACCTGAAAGTCAGTAGTTATGAGTTTTACGCTACAAAGCTGTACCATAAAACAAAAACAAAGCACACTAACACCCATAGAAAACCTATTAACCCCTAAACCGAGGCCCTCCTGCATCGCAAACACTAAAATAAAATTATTAACCCCTAATCTGCCACTCCGGACATGGCCGCCACTATAATAAACATACTGTATTAACCCCTAAACGGCTGCACTCCCGCATCGCAAACACTAGTTAAATATTATTAACCTCTAATCTGCTGCCCCCAATGTCGTCACCACCTACATACACTTATTAACCCCTAATCTGCTGTCCCTAACATCGCCGCAACCTAGATTACTGTTATTAACCACAGCCATACACTGAAGGTTCCCTTTAAGGGACGTCATCCAAGATGGAGATATGATAGAATTCTATCAGCCAATTGGAATTCATGGGACGCCATCTTGGATAACGTCCCTTAAGGAGAACCTTCATTGTACTGCTGGGACCGTATGAAGAGGATGCTCCGCATCGGATGTCTTGAAGATGGAGCCGTTCCGCGCCGGAAGGATGAAGATAGATGATGCCGTCTGGATGAAGACTTCTGCCCACCTGGAGGACGACTTCTTCCGCTTGGATGAAGACTTCTCCAGGCTTCGTTGAGGATTTCTTTCCGCTTGGATGAAGACTTATGCCGGTTTTGTTGAGGATGGATGTCCAGTCTTCAAAAACTGTAAGTGGATCTTCGGGGGTTAGTGTTAGGTTTTATTAAGGGTTTATTGGGTGGGTTTTATTTTTAGCTTAGGGTTTGGGCACAGAAAAAGAGCTGAATGCCCTTTTAAGGGCAATGCCCATCCAATTGCCCTTTTCAGGGCAATGGGGAGCTTATGTTTTTTAGGTAGGTTTTTATTTGGGGAGGTTGGTTGTGTGGGTGGTGGGTTTTACTGTTGGGGGGTGTTTGTATTTCTTTTTACAGGTAAAAGAGCTGATATCTTTGGAGCAATGCCCAGCAAAAGACCCTTTCAAGAGCTATTGGTAGTTTAGTTTAGGCTAGAGGTTTTATTATTTTGGGGGCACTTTTTTTATTTTGATAGGGCTATTAGATTAGGTGTAATTAGTTTAAATATCTGATCATTTCTTTTTTATTTTGTGTAACTTAGTGTTTTTTTGTGATTTAGTTAATTGTATTTCATTAATGTGATTTGTTTAATTTTAGTGTAATGTTAGGTTTAACTGTAAGACAGGTTAGGGTTTATTTCACAGGTAAGTTTGTATTTATTTTTTATTTTAACTAGGTAGTTTGTAAATAGTTAACTATTTGCTAAATAGTCTACCTAGTTAAAATAAATACAAACTTACCTGTGAAATAAAAATAAAACATAAGATAGATACAATATAACTATTAGTTATATTGTAGCTAGCTTAGGTTTTATTTTACAGGTAAGTTTGTATTTATTTTTAAATAGGAATAATTTAGGTATTAATTGTAATTTGGAATTATTTTAATTAGGTTAAAGTTAGTGGGTGTTAGAGTTAGGTTTAGGGTTTAATAACTTTAGTATAGTGACAGCGACATTGGGGCAGCAGATTAGGGGTTAATAACAGTAATGTAGGTGGCGGCGATGTTGGGGGCAGCAGATTAGGGGTGTTTAGACTTGGGGTTTATGTTAGGGTGTTAGGTGTAAACGTACATTTTTCCCCCCATAGGCTTTAATGGGGCTGCGTTACGGAGCTTTACACTCCGTTATTGCAGGTGTTAGGCTTTTTTTTCCCGGCTCTCCCCATTGAAGTCTATGGGGAAATCGTGCACGAGCACGTCAAAGCAGCTCAAAGCAGCACTGGTATTTGGGTGCGTTATGGAGCTCAATGCTGCCATATCCCTTGCAAACGCCTGCTTTTTACAAACTTGTAACACCAGTGCTATAGGGAGTGAAATACCGCCGAAAAAGCTGCGGTCGTTAATTTCCCTATAGCGCTTAAAACTCGTAATCTGGCTGTGTATTACTCAAATAATAATTTCAGTAGAAGCTTCACTCATGCAACCAGAAATGAAACAAAAGTGCCTAATCAGTGATCAAACTGAATATCATTTGCACATTTGGTCATTAACATGGGCGAAAATGAAATCTCTTACATTTTAAAATCTCTGTAGCTTTTTCCCACTTTTTGTGTCAAACGAATACAAACAAAATAAATAAACATGAGAATGCCGCAACAATTGTCTGGGCGAAGTGGTGCATTATCTGACAGAAACGCAGGGGTGCCAATATTTTATGGCCATGGCTGTGTGTGTGTGTTTGTATGTATGTACACATACATACATATACACACATATACACATACATATATATATACACACATATACACATACATATATATATACACACATATACACATACATATATATATACACACATATACACATACATATATATACACACACATATACACATACATATATATATACACACATATACACATACATATATATACACACATATACACATACATACATATACACACATATACACATACATATATATATACACACATATACACATACATATATATACACACACATATACACATACATATATATATACACACATATACACATACATATATATACATACATATATACACATATACACATACATACATATACATACATACATATACATACATATACACACATATACACATACATACATATACATACATATACACACATATACACATACATACATATACACATATACACATACATACATATACACACATATACACATACATACATATACACACATATACACATACATACATATACACACATATACACATACATACATATACATACATATATACACATATACACATACATACATATACAT
>NC_069509.1:9319626-9387126 GCF_027579735.1 Bombina bombina | reverse complement strand
TCCCTTTGTCATGGTCCATTAGAGACAGGTACACTTTAAATATAACACACTACTCCTACGGGATATTTCACACAAGGAGTTTTCTTTATGGAAAAAGTTATTCATTCCAGATCACCCGCCATGCTACCCAAAACAAAAGACAAAAAATCTTCTAATAAAGGCCTAGAATAGACTTTAGGAATCAGTATAGACGAGTCTCACATAAATACACTAGAACCACAATCATTGTTACAACAAATTTCGGATCTATTACTACCACAGTTCAATAATATTTAACAAGAAATTGTGGTACTATCAAATGAGATAAGACAATTTGCTAGTAGGCTGTCGGAAGCGGAATTAAGGATATCTCATATAGAAGATCAGGTCTACAATGTAGATCAAACAGTACTAACACAGAACAAACAGTTGCTTGCGTTGCAGAATAAAGTAGAAGACCTTGAGGACAGGGCTTTCTTTAGAGGTGTTATTAAAGCCTACACATGCAAATGGAAAAGGAAAAATAGAGAGAGAGAGATCGCCAACTATCTAATCAATTGAAAAATGCTTATAGCTCCTATATTAGTAATCCCTGCCCCCAGGCTTGGACTAAATATCAAAATTGCAAGCTAGAGAAGGAGCTCTTTTTAAAACAAATAAATGTCCAACAAGATAAAAAAGATAGGCGCTATACAGAGGATATTATGGGAGATCAGCCAAATATTTAGTTAAGATTGTCAAAAATAACACCCAAAGGAACTATATATCTTCAATACGATTAGGTATGAAGAGAGCAACCACAACTAAAGAAGTGAAAGAGGTAATGTTTGATTATTTTTCAGAGTTATATATAAAGACTACGGTGGATAACCAGAGTAAGACAGACTTTTGGGAACAAATAAGTCAGGGAATTTCAAGGAAAAGACCTGGTCAGTCTAAATCAAACTATAATGATAGATGAGGTAACCTAAACTATATCCCAGATAAAATCCAATAAAGCACCCGGACCCGATATGATACCCGCAGAATTCTATAAAATGTTAGTTAATGAAATTGCACCTACCCTTACAAGTTTGTATAATATATACTTTTCCAGAGGGGAAATGCACTCTAAATTTTTTGCGGCATCCTCTATAACTTTAATTTTGAAAAAGGGTAGAGATCCAGAAGACCCAGGGTCATATAGGCCAATTTCATTGCTAAACAATGATTATAAAATATTAACCACCATTGTAGCTAATAGACTTAAGAAGATTCTTCATAAAGTAATACACCCAGAACAAACTGGCTTTATGATAGGACGTAATCCAGCCAGGAACACCCGTAACGTATTCACAATGCTAGACTATTGTTGGCAACAAACTAAACAAGGCTCAATAAATTTTACTTCAAATATTGCAGTGTTGGCGGTAAACGCTGAAAAAGCGTTCGATTCCATAACCTGGGACCACTTATACACAGTTATGGATAAATTTGGTCTGCAAGGGAATATAAATACTTTTATTAAGTTGTACAGAGACCCAACCTCTAATTTAATTATAAATAACGAAATCACACCAAATATACAGCTCAAGAAGGGAACAAGGCAGGGCTGTCCCCTATCGCCTATGCTCTTTAGTCTATCAATAGAACCACTAGCTATCAGGCTGAGAAAGGAACTAGCAGGTATCAACATAAAACAACACAAGGTGCTACTATCCCTTTTGCTGATAATCTGTTGATATTTTTAACCAATACATCGCAGAGCATTAAGCAGTTTCTGGATATAACCAACCAATTTAGTGCATTCTCAGGCTATAAAATCAATGCAGACAAGTCAGAGATAATGTGGTTGTACAAGGTAAGTGCTGAGCATAGAGAGTGCCCATTTAGGGAGGTGGAATGGATTAAATACTTGGGACTGGATCACTAAAGACCCTAGACTATGGTATGCGAAAAATCTTATAGGAGGGTTAGAGAAGTGCGAAACGTACTGTAAAAGATGGATAACAATACCTATTTCTAGTTTGGCTAGAGCCATGCTAATTAAAACTATAATTTTCCCATGCATATTATACATATTGCAAAATATGCCATTAATTTTAAAACAAAAATATTTCAACAAATTTAATAAGATATGTGCGAGGTTTGTTGGGGAGGGGGGAACTAGATGTGCAGCAGAAAAACTATCACTCCAGTTTAAAGCCAGGGGTTTAGCGCTCCCTAATATAAAGTTATATAATCTGGCGGCATTAGCTAAATACGCCATGGATTGGATGTTAGAAGGGGACTATGTGACATATTGGAAGTTAGAGTCAGATTTGTGTGCCCCCTATGCTCTAAAAGCATTTCTGCATTGTGAACCAAAGAATCTACCCAAAACTATCTCACAATACATGGTGTTGAATAATGTAATAGTGGCATGGCATAAGATCGGTAAGGTGATAGGATTAAAGGTAGGTGCATCTAGATTCTTACCAATTATAGGTAAACCCAACTTCCAACCAGGGGCCCAATCCGATATGCAGCGTCGCCCGCAAAAGCCGGCGACGCCAAATTTTGCGCGGGTTTGGTATCCTATATACGGCGTAACCTAGAAGTTACGCTCGTATATTTCTGCCTTCGGCCGTAGTTTTTTGGCCCATAGACAGGTATACCAAACCCGAGCAGTTTGGTATCCAATATACAGTGTAAGGACTTACGTGGCGAAAATGGAGAAATCTTACTCCATTTTCACCTCGCCACAAATTGCAGGCGTAGTAAGCCTTACGCTGAGTATAGGAGCCCCGTAACTCCCTAAACTACCTGCAAAATAAAACCTAACACCTAACGCATGCGCAATGTCTATCTACCTGTCAACCGCAATCCCCCGCCGCAATCCCTAATAAAGTGATTAACCCCTAAACCGCCGCTCCCGGACCCCGCCGCCACCTACATTAAATGTCTAACCCCCTAATCTGACCCCCCTACACCGCCGCTACCTATTTTAACTATATTACCCGCTAATGTGAGCCCCCTACCCCGCCGCCACCTACATTAACTATATTACCCCCTAATATGATCCCCCTACACCGCTGCCACCTATTTTAACTATATTAACCCCTAATGTGAGCCCCCTACCCCGCCGCCACCTACATTAACTATATTACCCCCTAATCTGACCCCCTTACATCACCGCCACCTATATTAAAATTATTAACCCCTAATCTAATCCCCCTACACTGCCGCCACCTATTTTAAATGTATTAACCCCTAATCTAATCCCCCTACACCCCCGCCACCTATATTAAATGTATTAACCCCTTATCTAATCCCCCTACACTGCCGCCACCTATAATAAAATTGTTACCCCCTAAAATACTAAAGTGTCCCTACACTGCATTTCCCCAAAGTAATCAGCTCTATTACCAGCCCTTAAATGGGCCTTTTGCGGGGCATTGCCCCAAAGTAATCAGCTCTTTTACCTGTAATCTGACCCCCCTACACCGCCGCCACCTATATTAAATATATTAACCCCTAATCTAATCCCCCTACACCGCCGCCACCTATATTAAATATATTAACCCCTAATCTGACCCCCCTACACCGCTGCCACCTATATTAACTATATTAACCCTATCTAACCCTAACACCCCTAACTTAATTATTATTGCTATAAATCTAAATAATATTATTAACTAAAATATTCCTATTTAAAACTACTTACCTATAAAATAAACCCTAAGATAGCTACAATATAATTAATAATTACATTGTAGCTATTTTAGGGTTTATATTTATTTTACAGGTAACTTGGTATTTATTTTAACTAGGTACAATAGCTATTAAATAGTTAATAACTATTTAATAGCTACCTAGTTAAAATAATTACCAATTTACCTGTAAAATAAATCCTAACCTAAGTTATAAATACACCTAAACTATCAATAAATTAATTAAATAAACTACAATTATCTAAACTAAAATATAATTAAATACACTAAACTAAATTACAAAAAACAAACACTAAATTACAAAAAATGAAAAGAGATTACAAGAATTTTAAGATAATTACACCTAATCTAAGCCCCCTAATAAAATAACAAAGCCCCCCAAAATAAAAAAATGTCCCGACCCTAAACTAAATTACAAAAAGTAATCAGCTCTATTACCAGCCCTTAAAAGGGCCTTTTGTGGGGCATTGCCCCAAAGTAATCAGCTCTTTTACCTGTGAAAAAAAAAAGAACAACCCCCCCATTACAACCCACCACCCACACACCCCTACTCTAAAACCCACCCTATCGCCCCTTAAAAAAACCTAAGTCTAACCCCCAAGTGGTCCTTACCTGTCCTGAAGACCAGGCGGAGAAGTCTTCTTCCAGGCGGCGACCTCTTCTTCTTCCAGGAACCAGCCGGCGCGGAGCGGAGGAGTTGAAGACCGATGACTGCGGAGCTGAAGACCGTCCTCTCTGGAACTGAAGACGCAGCAATGCAGGAACTGAACATCGGCAACGCTGGAACTGAAGACCGGAGCCATGGAGCGTGGAGGATCCTCTTCATAAGATCGCCGCCGTACACTGAATAGGAATTCAAGGTACGCGATTAAAAATGGCGTCCCTTGAATTCCTATTGGCTGATTTGAGCCGTCAAATTCAAATCAGCCAATCGGATAAATGTTACTTTAATTCTATTGGCTGATTTGAATAGCCAATAGAATAAGAGCTACTGTAATTCTATTGGCTATTCTAATCAGCCAATAGAATTAAAGTAGCTCTTATTTTATTGGCTATTCAAATCAGCCAATAGAATTAAAGTAGCTCTCATCCGATTGGCTGATTTGAATTTGAAGGCTCAAATCAGCCAATAGGAATTCAAGGGACACCATTTTTAATTGCGTACCTTGAATTCCTATTCAGTATACGGCGGCGATCGTATGAAGAGGATCCTCGACGCTCCATGGCTCCGGTCTTCATTTCCAGCGTCGCCGATCTTCAGTTCCTGCATCGCCGCTCTTCAGTTCCAGAGAGGACGGCCTTCAGCTCCGCGGTCATCGGTCTTCGACTCCTCCGTTCCGCGCCGGCTGGTTCCTGGAAGAAGAAGAGGTCCCGCCTAGAAGAAGACTTCTCCACCTGGAACAGGACCTTCTCCGCCGGTGTTCAGGACAGGTAAGGACCACTTGGGGGTTAGACTTTTTTAAGGGGGGATAGGGTGGGTTTTAGAGTAGGGGTGTGTGGGTGGTGGGTTGTAATGGGGGGGTTCTTTTTTTACACAGGTAAAAGAGCTGATTACTTTGGGCCAATGCCCCACAAAAGGCCCTTTTATGGGCTGGTAATAGAGCTGATTACTTTTTGTAATTTAGTTTAGGGTAGGGACATTTTTTTATTTTGGGGGGCTTTGTTATTTTATTAGGGGGCTTAGATTAGGTGTAATTAGCTTAAAATTCTTGTAATCTTTTTTTATTTTTTGTAATTTAGTGTTTGTTTTTGTTGTATTATAGATTAGTTTATTTAATTAAATGTAATTGTAGGCAATTGTAGTTAATTTATTTAATTAATTTAATGATAGTGTAGTGTTAGGTTTAATTGTAACTTAGGTTAGGATTTATTTTACAGGTAATTTTGTAATTATTTTAACTAGGTAGCTATTATAATAGCTATTGTACCTAGTTAAAATAAATACAAAGTTGCCTGTAAAATAAATATAAATCCTAAAATAGCTACAATATAACTATTAGTTATATTGTAGCTATATTAGGGTTTATTTGATAGGTAAGTATTTAGTTTTAAATAGGATTAATTTATTTAATTATAGGAATATTATTTTGTTTTATTTAAATTATATTTATGTTAGGGGGTGTTAGGGTTAGACTTAGGTTTAGGGGTTAATACATTTATTATAGTAGCAGCGACGTTGTGGGCGGGAGATTAGGGGTTAATAATTGTAGGTAGGTGGCGGCGATGTTAGGGAGGGCAGATTAGGGGTTAATACAATTTATTATAGTGTTTGCGAGGCGGGAGTGCGGCGGTTTAGGGGTTAATACATTTATTATAGTGGCGGCGAGGTCCGGTCGGCAGATTAGGGGTTAATAATTGTAGTTAGGTAGCGGCGACGTTGGGGGGGCAGATTAGGGGTTAATAAATATAATATAGGTGTAGGCGATGTTAGGGGCAGCAGATTAGGGGTTCATAGCTATAATGTAGGTGGCGGCGGTGTCCGGTCGGCAGATTAGGGGTTAAAAAATTTTATTAGAGGGTTTGCGATGTGGGGGGGGGGCTCAGTTTAGGGGTACATAGGTAGTTTATGGGTGTTAGTGTACTTTATAGCACAGTAGTTAAGAGCTTTATGTTCCCGTGTTAGCCCATAAAGCTCTTAACTACAGACTTTTTTTGGCAGCAGGAGTCTTGTCGGTAGAGGCTCTACCGCTCACTTCTTCCAAGACTCCAAATACCAGCGTTATGCAAATCCCATAGAAAAGATAGGATACCAAATTGACGTAAGGGGATCTGCGGTAGCCTGGAGTCGTGGAAAGAAAGTGAGCGGTAGACCCTTTCCTGGCTGACTCTAAATACCAGCGGGCGGTAAAAAGCATCATTAGGACTCCTTAACGCTGCTTTTGACGGCTAATGCCAAACTCTAAATCTAGCCGTTAGTGTTTATTTTATTTTGTAACTTAGTGTTTGTTATTTTTTGTATTTTTTGTAACTTAGTTGTTAGTTTTTTGTAACTTTGTAATTTTTAATTGTAGAATTAAATTATTTGAGTATGGTTAGGTGTTTAAATATATAATATAGTTAATTTAATTTGTAGCTTAATGTAATTTTAGTATAACAGTTAGGGTAGATTAATTATTAGGTTAATATAGTTTAATGCAATTTAGTATAACAGTTAGGGTAGATTAATTATTAGTTTAATGTAGTTTAATGTAATTTAGTATAGCAGTTAGGGTAGATTAATTATTAGTTTAATATAGTTTAATTTAAATCTAAAGGTAAGTTTAAATTTATTATAAGATAGGGTTGCGTTAATTTTTAATATAAAGTTAGCGGGTTGTTAGGTTTAGGGGTTAATAGGTTCATTTAGTTTATAGCGATGTGGGGGGCTGGCGGATTAGGGTATAATAACTTTATGTAGGTGGCGGCAGTGTCGGGAGGCAGATTAGGGGTTAATAAGTATAATGTAGGTGGCGGCGGTGTAGTGGGCAGCAGATTAGGGGTGTTTAGACATGTTAAGGTGTTAGGTGTAAACATAACTTTTATTCTCCCATAGGAATCAATGGGATATCGGGCAGCAGCGAACATAAGCTTTCGCTGCTTTCAGATTCCCATTGATTTCTATGGCATCCGCCGCCTCCAGGGCGGCGTATTGAAAAGTAGGTACGCTGGGCCGGAATAGTGGCGAGCAGGGCCGTCTTTAACACAGGGCAAAAGGGGCAGCTGCCCAGGTCCCAGTCTTTGTTGAGGGGCCCAAGACTGCTGATGTCATGGGGCCACAACAAAGACTGTCAGTCCTAATAACACACACAGCCAGTCCTAATACTGTCACATTCAAAAAATCTCTGCTTATATTTATTTGTGAGAAACTGTGCCAGACCGTGCCGGTGTCATGTAACATGCCAAGCTAGTGCCATGTGCTGTTTTAGATGTGCACTGTGCAGCACTGAATGCTAAGCCCTAACTTGGCATCCAGCCATTCCCATTGCATCAGAAAATGTCCTGCTGGGGTTACCACTGTTACCAGGTGACTGCTGGTGGGGATTGTTTCTGGGTAGGGCTGACTGTAGGCGCATGCAGCAGAAAGCTGGAGCGGAAGGCACGTGAGGATTTGAGCATCTGTGAAGCTGCATACACTGCTGTCTTCAGTCTTGAGGCTGTGTGACTCATCTCACACTGTATCCATGCAGTCTTGGGCAGACAGCATCCAGTCTGCTGGTCCCCTTAGCCCTGCTCTTTCTGCTGTGGCCCTAAGATCAACTAACTGAAGTTTGTTAGGGGAACAGTGCTTTGTAGAAAGGTGTCAGTGGGAAGAATAAGTGAGTGCACACATGCCCCTCCCCATGCAGCATTGTCTAGTGCAAGGTGAGAGGGAACTTGTTCCTAGCAAAGAAGTGACATGTGCTGCTGTGGCTGATGTATAGTGTCATGCTGATACTTCACACATTAATGTAAGGTTTATTTTTATAGTTTTTGTTCTCTCTCTGTCTCAGATTTTACAGCTTCCCATAGTAGTTCTGCTGTTCCAGTCAGTAAACTTATATTTGTCTGCACCTTCATGCTTCCTCCTCAGTCTTTACGTTTACCTTGCTTTGCTCCTGTTGGCTGCCCTAAATCTCTTTAACCAGCTAACCTCATACCAGAATCACATTCAAAGGCATATTAAATTAATCCACAATGGAGGAATGCTTAGGTCCAGTTTCACATATTGCTAATTATTTCATTTTTTAAATGATTAGCTCAGCAGTGGATGATCCACTGCTGGGCTAATAATTAAAATAAATAAGTAAAATAAATTAATTTAGTTGTTATTTGGGATGTTGGGGTGGAGAGCAAAATTGCATGGGGGGGGGGGGGCACAAGAAAATGTTTGCCCAGGGTCCAGTCAATATTAAAGCCGGCCCTGGTGGCGAGCATACCTGGTAGATATTTGTTAACTAGCAAAAGTAATCAGATAGTGCAGAATTTGCATTCGGAACATCTGTAATGACGTAAGCATCGATCTGTGTCGGACTGAGTCCGGCGGATCATATGTTACGTCACAGATTTCTACTTTTGCCTGTCTGTAGGCTTTGATAAATAAGGAGATTCAAGCTCGCCACAATTACGCTGCGGAATTCCAGCACATTTGCAGTTGATGGCTTGATAAGTAGGCCTCATTATCTTTATATATGCATGTGTGTCTGTCTCTTTATCTGTATATCTGCCTGTCTGTCTCTTTATATGTAAATACTCTTTATCGGTATATATGCCTGTCTGTCTCTTTATCTGTATATGTCTGTCTGTCTTTTTTCTTTATCTGTATATATGTCTGTCTGCCTTACTCTCTATATTGGACCCGTCGCCCGCAATTTTAAATCCCATAAGCTAACATAGAACTGCGTCACAAATCGGTATCACATATTCAGCGCAAGATCTTACACGGCGAAAATGGAGAAATTTTACTCTATTTTCACTTCGCCACACATAGGCAGACGGAGCAAGACTTGCGCTGAGTATGTGAGCACCATAATCCCCTGAAAATAGTAACTAACATCTAACGCATGCACAATATCTATCTACCTCCTGAAAATAACTAAACACCTAACGAATGCGCAATATCTATCTACCTGCCTGTCAACTGCCAATCCCCACCGCAATAACTAAATAAATGTATTAACCCCTAATCCGACAACCCCCACAACGCAATATGCCTTATTAAACTATTAACCCCTAATTCGCCATTCACCCACATCACAACAAACCTATAAATCTATCAACCCCTAATCCGCCAAACCCCCACAACGCAAATAACCAATTTAATTACTAAGCCCCCTAACCTAACAACCACTAAATTAACCCCAAATTATATAAAATAATAAAATACTAAATTATAATTAAAATAAAAAATTCTAACAGAAAAATAAACCTAAAATTAAATGAATCTAAAATGACCAAAAATAAAAAAGTCTAACATTACAGAAAATAATAAACAAAATTATTAAAAATAAAAAATTAAACCTAATCCCTATGAAAATAAAGAAGCCCCCCAAATAAAAACACCCCCTAATCTAATGCTAAACTACCAATAGCCCTCAAAAGTGCTTTTTGAAGAGCATTACCGCAAGTTAAACAGCTCTTTTTGCATTTAAAATAATTCTAAGCCCCCCCCAACAGTAAAACCCACCACCCACCAAACCCCCCAAAATAAATAAACCTAACACTAAAAAAACCTAAACTACCCATTGCCCCTAAAGGGGCATTTGTATGGGCATTGCCCTTAAAATGGTATTCAGCTCTTTTACTGCCCTTAAAAGGACAATCAGCTCTTTTACTGCCCTTAAAAGGGCATTTAGCTCTTTTACGATTGCCCATTAAAACCCTGATCTAACCCCCCCAAAAAAATCCTAACTCTAACCCCCAAATAGGTACTCACCGTTCCTGAAGTCCGGCGGAGAAGGTCCTGTTCCAGGTGGTGAAGTCTTCTTCTAAGCAGGGACCTCTTCCTTCTTCATCCAGGATCAAGCCGGCGCGGATCGGAGATGAGTGCCGAGCAGGACCAGCGACCGCGGAGCCGTGAAGTGTGGAGGATACTCTTTGTACGATCGCCGCTAAATAGTGATTTCAAGGTACACGTTTAAATATGGGGTACCTTGAATTCCTATTGTCTGAAAAATTTAAATCAGCTAATAGGATGAGAGCTACTCAAATCCTATTGGCTCTCATCCTATTGGCTGATTTAAAATTTTCAACCAATATTTAAACGCGTACCTTGAATTCACTATTCAGTGTGCGGCGGCGATCGTACAAAGAGGATCCTCCGCGCTCTACGGCTGCCGGTCCTGCTCCTTGCTCATCTCTGCTCTGCGCGGGCTTGGTCCTGGATGAAGAAGAGGTCCCTGCTTGGAAGAAGATGTCGGTCGCTTGGCAGAAGACTTAACCGCCTGGAACAGGAACTTCTCTGCTGGACTTCAGGGACGATGAGTACCTATTTGGGGGCTAGAGTTAGGATTTTTTTGGGGGGGGGTTTAGATTAGGGCTTTAATGGGCAATCGTAAAAAAGAGCGGAATACCCTTTTAAGGGGGCAATGGGTAGTTTAGGTTTTTTTAGTGTTAGGTTTATTTATTTTGGGGGGTTTGGTGGGTGTTGGGTTTTACGGTTGGGGGGGGATTTAGAATTTTTTTTAAATACAAAAGAGCTGTTTAACTTAGGGCAATGCCCTACAAAAAGCCCTTTTAAGGGCTATTGGTAGTTTAGCATTAGATTAGGGGTGTTTTTAATTTGGGGGGGCTTTTTTATTTTCATAGGGATTAGGTTTAATATTTTTATTTTTGATAATTTTGTTATTTTCTGTAATGTTAAACATTTTTATTTTTGGTAATTTTAGATTAATTAATTTTTATTTAATTTTAGGTTTATTTTTCTAAGTACGATTAGGATTTTTTTATTTTAATTATAATTTAGTATTTTATTATTTTATGTAATTTGGGGTTAATGAAGTGGGTATTAGATTAGGGGGCTTAGTAATTAAATTAGTTATTTGCGTTGTGGGGATTTGGGGTTAATAGGTTCATTAGGGTACTTGCGTTGTGGGGGTTTGGCGGATTAGGGGTTAATAATTTTATTAGGATTGTTGCATTGTGTGGGTTTGGCGGTTTAGGGGTTAATAGTTTGATTAGGATTATTGCGTTGTGTGGGTTTGGCGGATTAGGGGTTAATAGATTTATAAGGTTTGTTGTGATGTGGGTTAATGGCGGATTAGGGGTTAGTACATTTTTTTTTGGTAGTTTGCGATGTTGGGGTTGGCGGATTTAGGGGTTAATAGTTTAATTAGGCATATTGCGTTGTGGGGGGTTTTCGGTTTAGGGGTTAATACTTTTATTATTAGTTGCAATGTGGGGTGATTGCGGATATAGGCGTTTTTACGTGTCGGGTTTATTTTTGGGAGGCGGGTTAGACATTTACGGGAGATTTGATATTTTTTTTATTTTCTTATGTGCTGGCAAATTCTAAAGTGCCATAAGTCACTGGCGACTCCAGAAACGTGTATTTACGCACATTTCTGGACATCGCTAGTTTATCCGACTTACAGCAGTTTATGAACTGCCGGCGCCATATATGTGATACCCCAATGTGAAAGGTGAAATTACGAACGGCGCAAGTTTCAGCAGTTACGCTGAAGCTTGCGCTGCATATGTAATCTCGTCCTATATGTATATATGTCTGTCTCTTTTTATGTATATATGTCTGTCTCTTTATCTGTATATATGTCTGTCTCTTTTTATGTATATATGTCTGTCTCTTTGTATATATGTCTGTCTCTTTTTATGTATATATGTCTGTCTCTTTATCTGTATATATGTCTGTCTCTTTATCTGTATATATGTCTGTCTCTTTATATGTATATATGTCTGTCTCTTTTTATGTATATATGTCTATCTCTTTATCTGTATATATGTCTGTCTCTTTTTATGTATATATGTCTGTCTCTTTATCTGTATATATGTCTGTCTCTTTTTATGTATATATGTCTGTCTCTTTTTATGTATATATGCCTGTCTCTTTATATGTATATGTCTGTCTCTTTATTTTTATATATGTCTGCCTGCCTTACTCTTTAGCTGTATAGGTGTCTGTCTGTCTCTTTATCTGTATATTTATCTATTTGTCTGTCTTTCTTACTCTATATCTATACATGTCTATCTGGTCCATCATTTTATGATGCTGACTCACTAAAGGACAAAGGGATGAGTCAGCTTTAGTGAATATACGGCATAAAATAACAGAGGAGCTTGTGAAGCTTAGAGACTTATCTGTGCCCCCATTTATGTATATCTGCCCCAGTCGCTATTTGTCAGGAAACTGTAGCCACATCTTTCGGTGTCACTGTATTAACCTCTGACTCCCTCCCACTCACACATCAAAGCCCTATACTCCGGCTTCCTGCTGTGATCTCAGCTTGTGGCATCAGGCGGGCACTGGGCACCTCTAGGACAGGATGCCAGTGATTTTACCACTGGCTGTCACAGTGAGCTGTATTCATGCCAGCACCCCCCCACACACACATTATATCTGTATCTGATTTAAAGGCATAGAGGCGTCATTGTCTCAGAATAAGTGGGTCACACATCAGACAACCCCCCCCCCCCCACACACACACACACACCCAGCTGAGCTGCTTATGATTCTCACACACCCTCCCTCCGCAAGATGGTTTCATGCCTCTGGCAGTGCTGGAGTTAATACTGTGATGCTCTGCAGCACTGGTTAAAAGCACTGATAAAGCAATGGTCTGCAGGATGATTTAGAGCACTAAATGTAACTGCAGATTATTGTGTGACAAAATAAATATGCTCCCCTGCAGCAGATGCCTTAGCAATGTCCTATAACAAGGCCTGAAAAACTCCACAGCCCTGGGTGTCACAGTTGGCTCATAACTGCTTATATCTATCCTGCCTGGCTCCTCGAGTTTCTTGCTGGTCTCTTAATTTCAGATACATTTTTGGAGCCCTGATCTGCAGATTCATGGGTTGTGAGCCACTATCCAGCTGTGCTGTGAGATGTATTACTGTACAGATCAGAGATCTGTTCCCCAGTCACATCAGGACCTCACCTTGTCATCATGTCATGAAGGGTCAGTTGTAGGGCCACCAAATGACTAATTCCTCTTAATGACTCACAAGGATTTGTGCCCCCAATGAGGCATGTGAAAGAGTTTGCAACACTGATCTGTTGGTGACAATTTTACAGTGACATTTTTAAATCAATGGGACATTTTGTCAGTCACAAAGTTTTGCAGCAAACTGAACTGAACCTTGATGTGTGAGGTCAGGCTGCCATGAATAATATATAAAGACAACAAATAGCTGTGTTATATTGTCTGGGGAGAGCAAGGTGCACTGCAGGGATCAAATACAAACTTAGCTGTGTTTGTACTGTTTGTACTCGTGTGTGTTATATTATCTCAGCATTATGTACAGCTGGGTGTAAATACTCAGTGTGATATGACACTAGATATAACTCAGCATTATATACAGCTGGGTGTAAATACTCAGTGTGATATGACACTAGATATAACTCAGCATTATGTAAAGCTGGGTGCAAATACTCAGTATGATATGACATTAGATATAACTGAGCATTATGTACAGCTGGGTGTAAATACTCAGTGTGATATGACACTAGATATATCTCAGCATTATGTACAGCTGGGTGTAAATACTCAGTGTAATATGACACTAGATATAACTCAGCATTATGTACAGCTGGGTTTAAATACTCAGTGTGATATGATACTAGATATAACTCAGCATTATGTACAGCTGGGTGTAAATACGCAGTGTGATGTGACACAAGATATAACTCAGCATTATGTACAGCTGGGTTTAAATACTCAGTGTGATGTGACAAAAGATATAACTCAGCATTATGTACAGCTGGGTGTAAATACTCAGTGTGATGTGACCCTAGATATAACTCAGTATTACGTACAGCTGGGTGTAAATACTCAGTGTGATATGATACTATATATAACTCAGCATTATGTACAGCTGGGTGTAAATACTCAGTGTGATATGACACTAGATATAACTCAGCATTATGTACAGTTGGGTGTAAATACTCAGTGTGATATGATACTAGATATAAATCAGCATTATATACAGCTGGGTGTAAATACTCAGTGTGATATGACACTAGATATAACTCAGCATTATGTACAGTTGGGTGTAAATACTCAGTGTGATATGATACTAGATATAACTCAGCATTATGTACAGCTGGGTTTAAATACTCAGTGTGATGTGACACTAGATATAACTCAGCATTACGTACAGCTGGGTGTAAATACTCAGTGTGATATGATACTATATATAACTCAGCATTATGTACAGCTGGGTGTAAATACTCAGTGTGATATTATACTAGATATAACTCAGCATTATGTACAGCTGGGTGTAAATACTCAGTGTGATATGATACTAGATATAAATCAGCATTATATACAGCTGGGTGTAAATACTCAGTGTGATATGATACTAGATATAAATCAGCATTATGTACAGCTGGGTGTAAATACTCAGTGTGATATGATACTAGATATAAATCAGCATTATATACAGCTGGGTGTAAATACTCAGTGTGATATGACACTAGATATAACTCAGCATTATGTACAGTTGGGTGTAAATACTCAGTGTGATGTGACACAAGATATAACTCAGCATTATGTACAGCTAGGTGTAAATACTCAGTGTGATGTGACACTAGATATAACTCAGCATTACGTACAGCTGGGTGTAAATACTCAGTGTGATATGATACTATATATAACTCAGCATTTTGTACAGCTGGGTGTAAATACTCAGTGTGATATGACACTAGATATAACTCAGCATTATATACAGCTGGGTGTAAATACTCAGTGTGATATGACACTAGATATAACTCAGCATTATGTAAAGCTGGGTGCAAATACTCAGTATGATATGACATTAGATATAACTGAGCATTATGTACAGCTGGGTGTAAATACTCAGTGTGATATGACACTAGATATATCTCAGCATTATGTACAGCTGGGTGTAAATACTCAGTGTGATATGACACTAGATATAACTCAGCATTATGTACAGCTGGGTTTAAATACTCAGTGTGATATGATACTAGATATAAATCAGCATTATATACAGTTGGGTGTAAATACTCAGTGTGATGTGACACTAGATATAACTCAGCATTATGTACAGCTGGGTTTAAATACTCAGTGTGATGTGACAAAAGATATAACTCAGCATTATGTACAGCTGGGTGTAAATACTCAGTGTGATGTGACCCTAGATATAACTCAGTATTACGTACAGCTGGGTGTAAATACTCAGTGTGATATGATACTATATATAACTCAGCATTATGTACAGCTGGGTGTAAATACTCAGTGTGATATGACACTAGATATAACTCAGCATTATGTACAGTTGGGTGTAAATACTCAAGTGTGATATGATACTAGATATAAATCAGCATTATATACAGCTGGGTGTAAATACTCAGTGTGATATGACACTAGATATAACTCAGCATTATGCACAGTTGGGTGTAAATACTCAGTGTGATATGATACTAGATATAACTCAGCATTATGTACAGCTGGGTTTAAATACTCAGTGTGATGTGACACTAGATATAACTCAGCATTACGTACAGCTGGGTGTAAATACTCAGTGTGATATGATACTATATATAACTCAGCATTATGTACAGCTGGGTGTAAATACTCAGTGTGATATTATACTAGATATAACTCAGCATTATGTACAGCTGGGTGTAAATACTCAGTGTGATATGATACTAGATATAAATCAGCATTATATACAGCTGGGTGTAAATACTCAGTGTGATATGATACTAGATATAAATCAGCATTATGTACAGCTGGGTGTAAATACTCAGTGTGATATGATACTAGATATAAATCAGCATTATATACAGCTGGGTGTAAATACTCAGTGTGATATGACACTAGATATAACTCAGCATTATGTACAGTTGGGTGTAAATACTCAGTGTGATGTGACACTAGATATAACTCAGCATTATGTACAGCTAGGTGTAAATACTCAGTGTGATGTGACACTAGATATAACTCAGCATTACGTACAGCTGGGTGTAAATACTCAGTGTGATATGATACTATATATAACTCAGCATTTTGTACAGCTGGGTGTAAATACTCAGTGTGATATGACACTAGATATAACTCAGCATTATATACAGCTGGGTGTAAATACTCAGTGTGATATGACACTAGATATAACTCAGCATTATGTAAAGCTGGGTGCAAATACTCAGTATGATATGACATTAGATATAACTGAGCATTATGTACAGCTGGGTGTAAATACTCAGTGTGATATGACACTAGATATATCTCAGCATTATGTACAGCTGGGTGTAAATACTCAGTGTGATATGACACTAGATATAACTCAGCATTATGTACAGCTGGGTTTAAATACTCAGTGTGATATGATAGTAGATATAAATCAGCATTATATACAGTTGGGTGTAAATACTCAGTGTGATGTGACACTAGATATAACTCAGCATTATGTACAGCTGGGTTTAAATACTCAGTGTGATGTGACAAAAGATATAACTCAGCATTATGTACAGCTGGGTGTAAATACTCAGTGTGATGTGACCCTAGATATAACTCAGTATTACGTACAGCTGGGTGTAAATACTCAGTGTGATATGATACTATATATAACTCAGCATTATGTACAGCTGGGTGTAAATACTCAGTGTGATATGACACTAGATATAACTCAGCATTATGTACAGTTGGGTGTAAATACTCAGTGTGATATGATACTAGATATAAATCAGCATTATATACAGCTGGGTGTAAATACTCAGTGTGATGTGACACTAGATATAACTCAGCATTACGTACAGCTGGGTGTAAATACTCAGTGTGATATGATACTATATATAACTCAGCATTATGTACAGCTGGGTGTAAATACTCAGTGTGATATTATACTAGATATAACTCAGCATTATGTACAGCTGGGTGTAAATACTCAGTGTGATATGATACTAGATATAAATCAGCATTATATACAGCTGGGTGTAAATACTCAGTGTGATATGATACTAGATATAAATCAGCATTATGTACAGCTGGGTGTAAATACTCAGTGTGATATGATACTAGATATAAATCAGCATTATATACAGCTGGGTGTAAATACTCAGTGTGATATGACACTAGATATAACTCAGCATTATGTACAGTTGGGTGTAAATACTCAGTGTGATGTGACACAAGATATAACTCAGCATTATGTACAGCTAGGTGTAAATACTCAGTGTGATGTGACACTAGATATAACTCAGCATTACGTACAGCTGGGTGTAAATACTCAGTGTGATATGATACTATATATAACTCAGCATTTTGTACAGCTGGGTGTAAATACTCAGTGTGATATGACACTAGATATAACTCAGCATTATGTACAGCTGGGTGTAAATACTCAGTGTGATATGATACTAGATATAACTCAGCATTATGTACAGCTGGGTGTAAATACTCAGTATGATATGACACTAGATATAACTCAGCATTATGTACAGCTGGGTGTAAATACTCAGTGTGATATGATACTAGATATAACTCAGCATTATGTACAACTGGGTGTAAATACTCAGTGTGATGTGACACTAGATATAACTCAGCATTATGTACAGCTGTGTGTAAATACTCAGTGTGATATGACACTAGATATAACTCAGCATTATATACAGCTAGGTGTATATACTCAGTGTGATATGATACTAGATATAACTCAGCATTATGTACAGCTGGGTGTAAATACTGAGTGTGATGTGACACTAGATATAACTCAGCATTATGCACAGTTGGGTGTAAATACTCAGTGTGATATGATACTAGATATAACTCAGCATTATGTACAGCTGGGTTTAAATACTCAGTGTGATGTGACACTAGATATAACTCAGCATTACGTACAGCTGGGTGTAAATACTCAGTGTGATATGATACTATATATAACTCAGCATTATGTACAGCTGGGTGTAAATACTCAGTGTGATATTATACTAGATATAACTCAGCATTATGTACAGCTGGGTGTAAATACTCAGTGTGATATGATACTAGATATAAATCAGCATTATATACAGCTGGGTGTAAATACTCAGTGTGATATGATACTAGATATAAATCAGCATTATGTACAGCTGGGTGTAAATACTCAGTGTGATATGATACTAGATATAAATCAGCATTATATACAGCTGGGTGTAAATACTCAGTGTGATATGACACTAGATATAACTCAGCATTATGTACAGTTGGGTGTAAATACTCAGTGTGATGTGACACAAGATATAACTCAGCATTATGTACAGCTAGGTGTAAATACTCAGTGTGATGTGACACTAGATATAACTCAGCATTACGTACAGCTGGGTGTAAATACTCAGTGTGATATGATACTATATATAACTCAGCATTTTGTACAGCTGGGTGTAAATACTCAGTGTGATATGACACTAGATATAACTCAGCATTATATACAGCTGGGTGTAAATACTCAGTGTGATATGACACTAGATATAACTCAGCATTATGTAAAGCTGGGTGCAAATACTCAGTATGATATGACATTAGATATAACTGAGCATTATGTACAGCTGGGTGTAAATACTCAGTGTGATATGACACTAGATATATCTCAGCATTATGTACAGCTGGGTGTAAATACTCAGTGTGATATGACACTAGATATAACTCAGCATTATGTACAGCTGGGTTTAAATACTCAGTGTGATATGATACTAGATATAAATCAGCATTATATACAGTTGGGTGTAAATACTCAGTGTGATGTGACACTAGATATAACTCAGCATTATGTACAGCTGGGTTTAAATACTCAGTGTGATGTGACAAAAGATATAACTCAGCATTATGTACAGCTGGGTGTAAATACTCAGTGTGATGTGACCCTAGATATAACTCAGTATTACGTACAGCTGGGTGTAAATACTCAGTGTGATATGATACTAGATATAACTCAGCATTATGTACAGCTGGGTGTAAATACTCAGTGTGATATGACACTAGATATAACTCAGCATTATGTACAGTTGGGTGTAAATACTCAGTGTGATATGATACTAGATATAAATCAGCATTATATACAGCTGGGTGTAAATACTCAGTGTGATGTGACACTAGATATAACTCAGCATTACGTACAGCTGGGTGTAAATACTCAGTGTGATATGATACTATATATAACTCAGCATTATGTACAGCTGGGTGTAAATACTCAGTGTGATATTATACTAGATATAACTCAGCATTATGTACAGCTGGGTGTAAATACTCAGTGTGATATGATACTAGATATAAATCAGCATTATATACAGCTGGGTGTAAATACTCAGTGTGATATGATACTAGATATAAATCAGCATTATGTACAGCTGGGTGTAAATACTCAGTGTGATATGATACTAGATATAAATCAGCATTATGTACAGCTGGGTGTAAATACTCAGTGTGATATGACACTAGATATAACTCAGCATTATGTACAGTTGGGTGTAAATACTCAGTGTGATGTGACACAAGATATAACTCAGCATTATGTACAGCTAGGTGTAAATACTCAGTGTGATGTGACACTAGATATAACTCAGCATTACGTACAGCTGGGTGTAAATACTCAGTGTGATATGATACTATATATAACTCAGCATTTTGTACAGCTGGGTGTAAATACTCAGTGTGATATGACACTAGATATTACTCAGCATTATGTACAGCTGGGTGTAAATACTCAGTGTGATATGATACTAGATATAACTCAGCATTATGTACAGCTGGGTGTAAATACTCAGTATGATATGACACTAGATATAACTCAGCATTATGTACAGCTGGGTGTAAATACTCAGTGTGATATGATACTAGATATAACTCAGCATTATGTACAACTGGGTGTAAATACTCAGTGTGATGTGACACTAGATATAACTCAGCATTATGTACAGCTGTGTGTAAATACTCAGTGTGATATGACACTAGATATAACTCAGCATTATATACAGCTAGGTGTATATACTCAGTGTGATATGATACTAGATATAACTCAGCATTATGTACAGCTGGGTGTAAATACTGAGTGTGATGTGACACTAGATATAACTCAGCATTATATACAGCTGGGTGTAAATACTCAGTGTGATATGATACCATATATAAGTCAGTATTATATACAGCTGCGTGTAAATACACAGTGTGATATGACACTAGATATAACTCAGCATTATGTACAGCTGGGTGTAAATACTCAGTGTGATATGATACCATATATAAGTCAGCATTATATACAGCTGGGTGTAAATACATAGTGTGATATGACACTAGATATAACTCAGCATTATGTACAGCTGGGTGTAAATACTCAGTGTGATATGATACCATATATAAGTCAGCATTATATACAGCTGGGTGTAAATACTCAGTGTGATATGATACTAGATATAACTCAGCATTATGTACAGCTGGGTGTAAATACTCAGTGTGATGTGACACAAGATATAACTCAGCATTATGTACAGCTGGGTGTAAATACTCAGTGTGATGTGACACAAGATATAACTCAGCATTATGTACAGCTGGGTGTAAATACTCAGTGTGATGTGACACTAGATATAACTCAGCATTACGTACAGCTGGGTGTAAATACTCAGTGTGATATGATACTAGATATAACTCAGTATTATGTACAGCTGGGTGTAAATTCTCAGTGTAATGTGACAGTAGATATAACTCAGTATTACGTACAGCTGGGTGTAAATACTCAGTGTGATATGATACTATATATAACTCAGCATTATGTACAGCTGGGTGTAAATACTCGGTGTGATATGATACTATATATAACTCAGCATTATGTACAGCTGGATGAAAATACTCAGTGTGATATGACACTAGATATAACTCAGCATTATGTACAGCTGGGTGTAAATACTGAGTGTGATGTGACACAAGATATAACTCAGCATTATGTACAGCTGGGTGTAAATACTCAGTGTGATGTGACACTAGATATAACTCAGCATTACGTACAGCTGGGTGTAAATACTCAGTATGATATGACACTAGATATAACTCAGCATTATGTACAGCTGTGTGTAAATACTCAGTGTGATATGACACTAGATATAACTCAGCATTATATACAGCTAGGTGTATATACTCAGTGTGATATGATACTAGATATAACTCAGCATTATGTACAGCTGGGTGTAAATACTGAGTGTGATGTGACACTAGATATAACTCAGCATTATATACAGCTGGGTGTAAATACTCAGTGTGATATGATACCATATATAAGTCAGTATTATATACAGCTGTGTGTAAATACACAGTGTGATATGACACTAGATATAACTCAGCATTATGTACAGCTGGGTGTAAATACTCAGTGTGATATGATACCATATATAAGTCAGCATTATATACAGCTGGGTGTAAATACATAGTGTGATATGACACTAGATATAACTCAGCATTATGTACAGCTGGGTGTAAATACTCAGTGTGATATGATACCATATATAAGTCAGCATTATATACAGCTGGGTGTAAATACTCAGTGTGATATGATACTAGATATAACTCAGCATTATGTACAGCTGGGTGTAAATACGCAGTGTGATGTGACACAAGATATAACTCAGCATTATGTACAGCTGGGTGTAAATACTCAGTGTGATGTGACACAAGATATAACTCAGCATTATGTACAGCTGGGTGTAAATACTCAGTGTGATGTGACACTAGATATAACTCAGCATTACGTTCAGCTGGGTGTAAATACTCAGTGTGATATGATACTAGATATAACTCAGTATTATGTACAGCTGGGTGTAAATTCTCAGTGTAATGTGACAGTAGATATAACTCAGTATTACGTACAGCTGGGTGTAAATACTCAGTGTGATATGATACTATATATAACTCAGCATTATGTACAGCTGGGTGTAAATACTCAGTGTGATATGACACTAGATATAACTCAGCATTATGTACAGTTGGGTGTAAATACTCAGTGTGATATGATACTAGATATAAATCAGCATTATATACAGCTGGGTGTAAATACTCAGTGTGATGTGACACTAGATATAACTCAGCATTACGTACAGCTGGGTGTAAATACTCAGTGTGATATGATACTATATATAACTCAGCATTATGTACAGCTGGGTGTAAATACTCAGTGTGATATTATACTAGATATAACTCAGCATTATGTACAGCTGGGTGTAAATACTCAGTGTGATATGATACTAGATATAAATCAGCATTATATACAGCTGGGTGTAAATACTCAGTGTGATATGATACTAGATATAAATCAGCATTATGTACAGCTGGGTGTAAATACTCAGTGTGATATGATACTAGATATAAATCAGCATTATATACAGCTGGGTGTAAATACTCAGTGTGATATGACACTAGATATAACTCAGCATTATGTACAGTTGGGTGTAAATACTCAGTGTGATGTGACACAAGATATAACTCAGCATTATGTACAGCTGGGTGTAAATACTCAGTGTGATGTGACACTAGATATAACTCAGCATTACGTACAGCTGGGTGTAAATACTCAGTGTGATATGATACTATATATAACTCAGCATTTTGTACAGCTGGGTGTAAATACTCAGTGTGATATGACACTAGATATTACTCAGCATTATGTACAGCTGGGTGTAAATACTCAGTGTGATATGATACTAGATATAACTCAGCATTATGTACAGCTGGGTGTAAATACTCAGTATGATATGACACTAGATATAACTCAGCATTATGTACAGCTGGGTGTAAATACTCAGTGTGATATGATACTAGATATAACTCAGCATTATGTACAACTGGGTGTAAATACTCAGTGTGATGTGACACTAGATATAACTCAGCATTATGTACAGCTGTGTGTAAATACTCAGTGTGATATGACACTAGATATAACTCAGCATTATATACAGCTAGGTGTATATACTCAGTGTGATATGATACTAGATATAACTCAGCATTATGTACAGCTGGGTGTAAATACTGAGTGTGATGTGACACTAGATATAACTCAGCATTATATACAGCTGGGTGTAAATACTCAGTGTGATATGATACCATATATAAGTCAGTATTATATACAGCTGCGTGTAAATACACAGTGTGATATGACACTAGATATAACTCAGCATTATGTACAGCTGGGTGTAAATACTCAGTGTGATATGATACCATATATAAGTCAGCATTATATACAGCTGGGTGTAAATACATAGTGTGATATGACACTAGATATAACTCAGCATTATGTACAGCTGGGTGTAAATACTCAGTGTGATATGATACCATATATAAGTCAGCATTATATACAGCTGGGTGTAAATACTCAGTGTGATATGATACTAGATATAACTCAGCATTATGTACAGCTGGGTGTAAATACGCAGTGTGATGTGACACAAGATATAACTCAGCATTATGTACAGCTGGGTGTAAATACTCAGTGTGATGTGACACAAGATATAACTCAGCATTATGTACAGCTGGGTGTAAATACTCAGTGTGATGTGACACTAGATATAACTCAGCATTACGTACAGCTGGGTGTAAATACTCAGTGTGATATGATACTAGATATAACTCAGTATTATGTACAGCTGGGTGTAAATTCTCAGTGTAATGTGACAGTAGATATAACTCAGTATTACGTACAGCTGGGTGTAAATACTCAGTGTGATATGATACTATATATAACTCAGCATTATGTACAGCTGGGTGTAAATACTCGGTGTGATATGATACTATATATAACTCAGCATTATGTACAGCTGGATGAAAATACTCAGTGTGATATGACACTAGATATAACTCAGCATTATGTACAGCTGGGTGTAAATACTGAGTGTGATGTGACACAAGATATAACTCAGCATTATGTACAGCTGGGTGTAAATACTCAGTGTGATGTGACACTAGATATAACTCAGCATTACGTACAGCTGGGTGTAAATACTCAGTATGATATGACACTAGATATAACTCAGCATTATGTACAGCTGTGTGTAAATACTCAGTGTGATATGACACTAGATATAACTCAGCATTATATACAGCTAGGTGTATATACTCAGTGTGATATGATACTAGATATAACTCAGCATTATGTACAGCTGGGTGTAAATACTGAGTGTGATGTGACACTAGATATAACTCAGCATTATATACAGCTGGGTGTAAATACTCAGTGTGATATGATACCATATATAAGTCAGTATTATATACAGCTGTGTGTAAATACACAGTGTGATATGACACTAGATATAACTCAGCATTATGTACAGCTGGGTGTAAATACTCAGTGTGATATGATACCATATATAAGTCAGCATTATATACAGCTGGGTGTAAATACATAGTGTGATATGACACTAGATATAACTCAGCATTATGTACAGCTGGGTGTAAATACTCAGTGTGATATGATACCATATATAAGTCAGCATTATATACAGCTGGGTGTAAATACTCAGTGTGATATGATACTAGATATAACTCAGCATTATGTACAGCTGGGTGTAAATACGCAGTGTGATGTGACACAAGATATAACTCAGCATTATGTACAGCTGGGTGTAAATACTCAGTGTGATGTGACACAAGATATAACTCAGCATTATGTACAGCTGGGTGTAAATACTCAGTGTGATGTGACACTAGATATAACTCAGCATTACGTTCAGCTGGGTGTAAATACTCAGTGTGATATGATACTAGATATAACTCAGTATTATGTACAGCTGGGTGTAAATTCTCAGTGTAATGTGACAGTAGATATAACTCAGTATTACGTACAGCTGCGTGTAAATACTCAGTGTGATATGATACTATATATAACTCAGCATTATGTACAGCTGGGTGTAAATACTCGGTGTGATATGATACTATATATAACTCAGCATTATGTACAGCTGGATGAAAATACTCAGTGTGATATGACACTAGATATAACTCAGCATTATGTACAGCTGGGTGTAAATACTGAGTGTGATGTGACACTAGATATAACTTTGCATTATATACAGCTGGGTGTAAATACTCAGTGTGATATGATACTAGATATAACTCAGCATTATATACAGCTAGGTGTATATACTCAGTGTGATATGATACTAGATATAACTCAGCATTATGTACAGCTGGGTGTAAATACTCACAGTGTGATATGATACTAGATATAACTCAGCATTATGTACAGCTAGGTGTATATACTCAGTGTGATATGATACTAGATATAACTCAGCATTATGTACAGCTGGGTGTAAATACTGAGTGTGATGTGACACTAGATATAACTTTGCATTATATACAGCTGGGTGTAAATACTCAGTGTGATATGATACCTTATATCAGTCAGCATTATATACAGCTGGATGTAAATACACAGTGTGATATGACACTAGATATAACTCAACATTATGTACAGCTGGGTGTAAATACTCAGTGTGATATGATACCATATATAAGTCAGCATTGTATACAGCTGGGTGTAAATACACAGTGATATGATACTAGATATAACTCAGCATTATGTACAGCTGGGTGTAAATACTCCGTTTGATATGATACTAGATATAACTCAGCATTATGTACAGCTGGGTGTAAATACTCAGTGTGATATGATACTAGATATAACTCAGCATTATGTACAGCTGGGTGTAAATACTGAGTGTGATGTGACACTAGATATAACTCAGCATTATATACAGCTGGGTGTAAATACTCAGTGTGATATGATACCATATATAAGTCAGTATTATATACAGCTGCGTGTAAATACACAGTGTGATATGACACTAGATATAACTCAGCATTATGTACAGCTGGGTGTAAATACTCAGTGTGATATGATACCATATATAAGTCAGCATTATATACAGCTGGGTGTAAATACATAGTGTGATATGACACTAGATATAACTCAGCATTATGTACAGCTGGGTGTAAATACTCAGTGTGATATGATACCATATATAAGTCAGCATTATATACAGCTGGGTGTAAATACACAGTGTGATATGACACTAGATACAACTCAGCATTATGTACAGCTGGGTGTAAATACTCATTGTGATATGATACCATATATAAGTCAGCATTATATACAGCTGGGTGTAAATACAGTGTGATATGACACTAGATATAACTCAGCATTATGTACAGCTGGGTGTAAATACTCAGTGTGATATGATACCATATATAAGTCAGCATTATATACAGCTGGGTGTAAATACTCAGTGTGATATGATACTAGATATAACTCAGCATTATGTACAGCTGGGTGTAAATACTCAGTGTGATGTGACACAAGATATAACTCAGCATTATGTACAGCTGGGTGTAAATACTCAGTGTGATGTGACACAAGATATAACTCAGCATTATGTACAGCTGGGTGTAAATACTCAGTGTGATGTGACACTAGATATAACTCAGCATTACGTACAGCTGGGTGTAAATACTCAGTGTGATATGATACTATATATAACTCAGCATTTTGTACACCTGGGTGTAAATACTCAGTGTGATATGATACTAGATATAACTCAGTATTATGTACAGCTGGGTGTAAATTCTCAGTGTAATGTGACACTAGATATAACTCAGTATTACGTACAGCTGGGTGTAAATACTCAGTGTGATATGATACTATATATAACTCAGCATTATGTACAGCTGGGTGTAAATACTCAGTGTGATATGATACTATATATAACTCAGCATTATGTACAGCTGGGTGTAAATACTGAGTGTGATGTGACACTAGATATAACTTAGCATTATATACAGCTGGGTGTAAATACTCAGTGTGATATGATACCTTATATCAGTCAGCATTATATACAGCTGGATGTAAATACACAGTGTGATATGACACTAGATATAACTCAACATTATGTACAGCTGGGTGTAAATACTCAGTGTGATATGATACCATATATAAGTCAGCATTGTATACAGCTGGGTGTAAATACACAGTGATATGATACTAGATATAACTCAGTATTATGTACAGCTGGGTGTAAATACTCAGTGTGATGTGACACTAGATATAACTCAGCATTATGTACAGCTGGGTGTAAATACTCCGTTTGATATGATACTATATATAACTCAGCATTATGTACAGCTGGGTGTAAATACTCAGTGTGATGACACTAAATATAGCTCAGCATTATATACAGCTTGGTGTAAATACTCAGTGTGATATGACACTAGATATAACTCAGCATTATGTACAGCTGGGTGTAAATACACAGTGTGATATGATACTAGATATAACTCAGCATTATATACAGCTGGGTATAAATACTCAGTGTGATATGACACTATATACAACTCAGCATTATGTACAGCTGGGTGTAAATACACAGTGTGATATGATACTAGATATAACTCAGCATTATGTACAGCTGGGTGTAAATACTCAGTGTTATATGATACTAGATATAACTCAGCATTATGTACAGCTAGGTGTAAATACTCAGTGTGATATGACACTAGATATAACTCAGCATTATGTACAGCTGGGTGTAAATACTCAGTGTGATATGATACTAGATATAACTCAGCATTATGTACAGCTGGGTGTAAATACTCAGTGTGATATGACACTATATATAAGTCATCATTATGTACAGCTGGGTGTAAATACTCACAGTGTGATATGATACTAGATATATCTCAGCATTATGTACAGCTGGGTGTAAATACTCACAGTGTGATATGATACTAGATATAACTCAGCATTATGTACAGCTGGGTGTAAATACTCACAGTGTGATATGATACTAGATATAACTCAGCATTATGTACAGCTAGGTGTAAATACGCAGTGTGATATGACACTAGATATAACTCAGCATTATGTACAGCTGGGTCTGGGTGTAAATACTCAGTGTGATGTAACACTAGATATAACAGCATTATATACAGCTGGGTGTAAATACTCAGTGTGATGTAACACTAGATATAACAGCATTATATACAGCTGGGTGTAAATACTCAGTGTGATGTAACACTAGATATAACAGCATTATATACAGCTGGGTGTAAATACTCAGTGTGATGTAACACTAGATATAACAGCATTATATACAGCTGGGTGTAAATACACAGTGTTATATGATACTAGATATAACTCAGCATTATGTACAGCTGGGTGTAAATACTCACAGTGTGATATGATACTAGATATAACTCAGCATTATGTACAGCTAGGTGTAAATACGCAGTGTGATATGATACTAGATATAACTCAGCATTATATACAGCTGGGTCTGGGTGTAAATACTCACAGTGTGATATGATACTAGATATAACTCAGCATTATGTACAGCTAGGTGTAAATACTCACAGTGTGATATGATACTAGATATAACTCAGCATTATGTACAGCTAGGTGTAAATACGCAGTGTGATATGACACTAGATATAACTCAGCATTATGTACAGCTGGGTGTAAATACTCAGTGTGATATGATACTATATATAACTCAGCATTATGTACACCTGGGTGTAAATACTCAGTGTGATATGATACTAGATATAACTCAGTATTATGTACAGCTGGGTGTAAATTCTCAGTGTAATGTGACACTAGATATAACTCAGTATTACGTACAGCTGGGTGTAAATACTCAGTGTGATATGATACTATATATAACTCGGCATTATGTACAGCTGGGTGTAAACACTCGGTGTGATATGATACTATATATAACTCAGCATTATGTACAGCTGGATGTAAATACTCAGTGTGATATGACACTAGATATAACTCAGCATTATGTACAGCTGGGTGTAAATACTGAGTGTGATGTGACACTAGATATAACTTAGCATTATATACAGCTGGGTGTAAATACTCAGTGTGATATGATACCTTATATCAGTCAGCATTATATACAGCTGGATGTAAATACACAGTGTGATATGACACTAGATATAACTCAACATTATGTACAGCTGGGTGTAAATACTCAGTGTGATATGATACCATATATAAGTCAGCATTGTATACAGCTGGGTGTAAATACACAGTGATATGATACTAGATATAACTCAGTATTATGTACAGCTGGGTGTAAATACTCAGTGTGATGTGACACTAGATATAACTCAGCATTATGTACAGCTGGGTGTAAATACTCCGTTTGATATGATACTATATATAACTCAGCATTATGTACAGCTGGGTGTAAATACTCAGTGTGATGACACTAGATATAGCTCAGCATTATATACAGCTTGGTGTAAATACTCAGTGTGATATGACACTAGATATAACTCAGCATTATGTACAGCTGGGTGTAAATACTCACAGTGTGATATGATACTATATATAAGTCAGCATTATGTACAGCTGGGTGTAAATACACAGTGTGATATGATACTAGATATAACTCAGCATTATATACAGCTGGGTGTAAATACTCAGTGTGATATGACACTATATACAACTCAGCATTATGTACAGCTGGGTGTAAATACACAGTGTGATATGATACTAGATATAACTCAGCATTATGTACAGCTGGGTGTAAATACTCAGTGTTATATGATACTAGATATAACTCAGCATTATGTACAGCTAGGTGTAAATACTCAGTGTGATATGACACTAGATATAACTCAGCATTATGTACAGCTGGGTGTAAATACTCAGTGTGATATACTAGATATAACTCAGCATTATGTACAGCTGGGTGTAAATACTCAGTGTGATATGACACTATATATAAGTCATCATTATGTACAGCTGGGTGTAAATACTCACAGTGTGATATGATACTAGATATATCTCAGCATTATGTACAGCTGGGTGTAAATACTCAGAGTGTGATATGATACTAGATATAACTCAGCATTATGTACAGCTGGGTGTAAATACTCAGTGTGATATGATACTAGATATAACTCAGCATTATGTACAGCTGGGTGTAAATACTCACAGTGTGATATGATACTAGATATAACTCAGCATTATGTACAGCTAGGTGTAAATACGCAGTGTGATATGACACTAGATATAACTCAGCATTATGTACAGCTGGGTCTGGGTGTAAATACTCAGTGTGATGTAACACTAGATATAACAGCATTATATACAGCTGGGTGTAAATACTCAGTGTGATGTAACACTAGATATAACAGCATTATGTACAGCTGGGTGTAAATACTCACAGTGTGATATGATACTAGATATAACTCAGCATTATGTACAGCTAGGTGTAAATACGCAGTGTGATATGATACTAGATATAACTCAGCATTATATACAGCTGGGTCTGGGTGTAAATACTCACAGTGTGATATGATACTAGATATAACTCAGCATTATGTACAGCTAGGTGTAAATACTCACAGTGTGATATGATACTAGATATAACTCAGCATTATGTACAGCTAGGTGTAAATACGCAGTGTGATATGACACTAGATATAACTCAGCATTATGTACAGCTGGGTCTGGGTGTAAATACTCAGTGTGATGTAACACTAGATATAACAGCATTATATACAGCTGGGTGTAAATACTCAGTGTGATGTAACACTAGATATAACAGCATTATATACAGCTGGGTGTAAATACTCAGTGTGATGTAACACTAGATATAACAGCATTCTATACAGCTGGGTGTAAATACTCAGTGTGATGTGACACTAGATATAAAATCTCACTGAAGGTTAATAGTGTCAATAGCGGCCTCCTGGAATCGTGCATTTGTGTCTAGAGGTTACTACAGCCCATGTTGCATATGTTTGGGTTGAGCTAGGTTACACTAGGAAGGAATAAAAATGGACACACAATTGGTTATTAAAGTTTATCAAATTGTCATAAAAAACACATTTCAGAAAAGCTTTGGTGAGATAAAATAAAATTGATAGTTGTGAGAAATCAGCAATAAGATGGCTACACCTACTATGGCGCATTAACAGAATCATGGCCTATATAAAGAGGAATAAAAAAAGCATGTGGATGAATTCTGCACAACAGATCTGTCTATGGCCTCTTTCGTTTTTGGGAACAGGCACAGGGCATCTTGCTGTGAGAGTTCTGATGAGTCTCGGCACGTGGGTTGTACTGCGAGCCTGAGGCCTCTTCCTCATGTGGATGGCACTGGGGCCGCTGAGGGGTGGCATCTGGGCTGGTGTCAGGGCTGGAGTTGGGAGATTCATAGGCCATGTACTGTATGGCAGAGTCAAGCTCAGCTATGTCCTCACGCAGGTGCCACACCTCCAGCAGAACGGATGACATGGTTTGGTTGAGCTTTCTTATGTTGTTGCTGTTTTGCAGAATGGCCCTTTCAATGGCCTTGAAGCCTTTGCGGCTGTATTTGGTCCTCAGTCTGCTCTCCTCTAACATAGCGTTGTTATGTGCCTGCATGATCTGCAAGTATTGTTCAGTAAACTCTGCAGGTGAGCATTTCTTTGGTCCTTGCGCCCCCTGTGCTCCATGTAGCTGGGACTCATTTTTACTATTTGCGCTGCCCCTCTGCCTTTGCTGTCCATTATCCACTTGTGTGTGGGTGCCCTGGGACTCGTTGTGGTCTTTGTGTAAGTCCTGAATGTCTATAAAGAATGGCAAGTCCGACCTCTGGGGAGAACACTCTGCCACACTGGGCCCTGAGGAGGACGCTGGGAAAGATGAGAAGTCGGCTTCAGCCATCTCTGCCTCCTCCTCGCCCGCCTCGCTAGGTTGATGAGGGCATATAATGATGTCCAGATCATGCTGCGATTCCTCTGTAATGTAGCACTCGGATTCCACTTGTGGGCTAGAGATTGTCCTTGTAATTCTGCCCAGGTCCCTTTGTGTAGCAGGGAACGTTGTCTGGTTAGAATGTATACGGGGCTGCTGCCCGGAGGTCTGGTCTGTGGGCGAAGAGACAACAGTTAGCGGCTGTCAGATGAATCATAAATAAAATGGCAATTCTAAGATCTTGTTAGATAGTATGAGGGCTGCAAACACACCTGGATTCACTATAAGCACATTTACAGGCAGCGATTCATTTGTAGAAGTTTGTTACTCAGATTGTGCACTGTACATCTGTAACATTCAGGGACTGGCATATTTATATCATTCTCAGAAAGCAACCAGCACATCCCAAAGCCACCTACACATATGCAGGAGAGGCACGGTCATATATGTACAAAGAAATACAATCTTAGGAGCCAGGAGTAAGATTCTAGGAGCCACATGTCCCTGGTTTCCAGGATTTGTCAAGCTCAGGATTCATTTCAAATATTTCACAAGAAAAATACCCTGTTCCCAAAGGCCTCTGTCTGCAATTTGTATAATTGTGTATTTGATGACAATTATATCTGTAGTCACTGCTGTTTAACCCCTTACACCATGACGATGTGGCACCGCGGAGCACACAGCAGCATTAATAGGGCACGTTTTGTAAACATTAATGCAAAATATAATTTCTTTCATACAGGTGGTGAGAGTCCACGATCCATTACTCTAAGGAATTACTCTTCATTACCACTAGGAGGCTAAGATTCCCAAGACCTATATAAAACCCCTCCCACTTCACACATACCTCAGTGTTTACTTGAAGAATGAAGATTTGCATGTGATTCTTCAGAGAGAAGAGTTTTCAGTCTATATTGATGCCCGGGTATGGGATGTATATGGGGTATGGTTTGTGATTCGTTTTTCACCTCTCTTTATGGATCTACAATATACTCCTTTTCCATAACCTCTGCTGATATATTTCAACACTGGTTTGGCTGTCAGCTTCGTGATTGATAGCAGACGAGATCCTATTGGTTTCTGAATATAGTTTCTCAGGGAAATCAAATAGGTTTCAGAACAAGGCTTCCCAGAGGAAGGATTTTTTCTGTCAACTGTTCCAAGGAATCCTGTAAAAAAAAACAAGCTTTTTTACAGTCTATCTCAGACCCAAAGCTATGGGAGTGATTGTTCCAGTTCCTTTGTAGTAACAGGGGACGGCATTTAATTCAAATCTCTTCAATGTTCCAAAGAAGGAGGGAACTTTCAGACCAGTTCTAGATCTGAAGGCTCTGAATAGGTTGGTAAGAATTCCATCTTTCAGAATAGAAACGATTCAGACTATTCTGCCTTTCTGGACAGGCATTTTCGGTTTGTTACTCTTCCATTTGGTCTGGCTACAGCTCCAAGAATAAAGGTTCTGGATGCCCTTTTGTGTGTGATCAGGTATTAGTGTATTGCAGTGTTTCCATACCTGGATGACATTTTGATTCAAGCTCTATGTTTTCCTTTAGCAGGATCTTACACCAACCGAAATGTACGTCTGGGGTTTTGCCGTTTCTCCCGTTCAGAGAGGGATTGCCTGGTATTTTGGGGCTGGACTGCAGTGTTAAGTCAGGATCAGACTGATATTCTACAGAAAAGTTCTTCTCTGTGAAAGGCAGGCTGCTTCTTGGGTGGTAACTAGCCATACAACAAGCTATTATGCTAATGTTCATTCCCAGGTTGAGTGCTTTTCTGTTTTTATTTAACCGACTCTTGTTTCTTCAACAGCATGGTTGGAGGATTAATTTTCCAAAAGGTTCTTTGGTGCCTCAGACAAATTGCTGTCAGCTTGTCTGAACCTTCAGTCTCTTTAATTTCCTTCAGTGGCTCTGTGTATGGAAGTCCTAGGTCTCATGATGCAATACCATTTGCTCGTTTTCACATAAGCCTCTTCAGCTTGAAATTCTGCGTAAATGGTGCAGGAATCACACTTAGCTGTTTTAAAGGATATTTTTGGATCCCAGTACAAGTCAGTCTCTATTCAGGGGGCTTCTTTTTCTCATCCTACCTGGACTTTGATCACTACAGATGCAAGTCTCTCAGCTGGGGAACTGTTTGGGGGTCTCTGACAGCACAAGGAGTTTGGGATCCTCAGGAGTTTACCAATCAATGTTCTAGAAATCTGTACAATTTTTAGGGCCCTTCAAGCTTGGCCTCTGTTGAAAAGAAGATCTCATCTCCATTTTCAGACAGACAATGTCCCAGCAGTAGCTTATGTCAACCATCAGGAGGGAATTCACAGTTCCCTGGCAATGATGGAGGTGTCTCACATTCTCACTTGGGCAGAAACCAATTCTTGTTGAGTCTCTGAAATTCATATTCCAGGGTAAACAACTGGGAGGCAGACGTCAATTTCTATATCAATGGCATATGTTCAATCACAATGTGAATCTTTGGGGTCTCCCAGAGATAGACCTGATGGCCTCTCATTTGAACAACAAACTTCCCAGGTACTTTGTGAGGTTCCACTGATCCTCAGGCAGAGTTCGTACATGCTCTAGTAGAGTTCCTTGGCCTTTTCAGTCTTCTTATCTGTTTCCACCTATTGTGCTTCTTCCAGAGTAATTTCCAAGATAAAACTAGAGACGTCGTCTGTAATCCTGATTGCCCCAGCATGGCCTCGCAGGAATTGGTATGCCGATCTGGTTTAGATGTCCAGCTGCCCTCCTTGACCTCTGTGGTCAGACCTACTGTCCCAAGGTCCGTTTTTCCATTCAGATCTCAAGTCTCTGGAAATTAAACGTTTAGTCCTTAAACATAGGGGTTTCTCTGATTCTGTTATTGAAACATTGATTCAGGCTCATAAGCCTGTAACTTGGAAAATCTATTACAATGTTTTCAGAATTCCTAGGATTTTGCAGTTTGTGCAGGGCCTATCTGCCAATTCTCTTAAGGGGCAGAATTCTGCTCTTTCAGACTTGTTCCACAGAGATATTGCTAATCTTCCTGATATGCATAGTTTTGTTCAGGCTCTGGTCTGCATTAAACCTGTAATCAAGCTAATTTCTCCCCATAGAATCTTAATTTGATGTTAAGGGTTTTGAAGGCTCCTCCTTTTTAACCTTTGCATAAAGTGAACATTAAACTACTTTCTTAGAAAGTGTTATTTCTTTTGGGTATTTCTTCTGCTAGAAGAGTTTCTAAATTATCTGGTCCTTCTTGTAATCCTCATCTGATTTCTTTCCTAAGATATGGTGAGTCCACAACATCATCAATTACTGTTGGGAATACCACTCCTGGGCAGCAGGAGGAGGCAAAGAGCACCACAGTCAAACTGTTATGTATCACTTCCCTTCCCACAAACCCCAGTCATTCTTTTTGCTTTGATGCATGGAGGAAGTGGTTTGGTGTCTGAAGAAAATTGGATTATTTACCTCAGAAAGCCGGAGTAGGTTTACTCTGATCTTTCTTTTTCAAGTCTGGGTTTAGCCGTACTCCACATTAATCTCTTCAGTAGGGTAGTGGTGGCTTTTAAGCATATAGGAATTTGTGATGTGGGCTTCACTGCATTTTCCTAACAGATTGCTGCCCTTGTATAGAAAGCCAGAGAAGGTTTACTCTGTTCTTTCTGTTTTTCACAGGTCTCTGTAAGGAGTGGCTTCCTTTCATAACGGGTGAGCTGTCCTCTGCCGGACAGCTAAATGTACAGGTAAGTGCCTTTTTTTGTCTTCTGAGGAGGCTGTAGGGAGGATAGGTTTTAGGAAAGGAGCGCTCAAAATAGTGCTAATACCTTATGGAGATTTATAGATATAAATATATAAAAATAAATATATAATTTTTTTTTATGTAAAATGTGAAAAATATTCTATAACACCTTATAGAATTTTGTACAAAATAAAAATATTTATTGTCTTAATAGGAATAAAAAAGTTTTTCTTTAAAACCATATACAAGTTTAAGAATGTTATTTTCTTAAAAGTGTTGTACAAAGCTGCAAAATATTGCAGCTATAATATTAATATGTAAAGTGATGAAGACACTAATGGTTACTATGTAGAGTGATGATAGGTTGGCCAACCTCATAAGTTTAATACTATTATGTTTTTCTTATATTGATATCTTGCGCATAAGTGACAATGGTTTCGATATTAGACAAATTTCAACAGTACAATTTAAAAAAATCTGTTATAATTAAAACATATTAAAAGTCCATCTTTAGGTTACCCTTAGGTAGTGTCCAAAATAAAGGTCTATGTTGTTTATAAGCGATTTTCACGGCTGCAGCCTATGCTTGTAGGTATTAATACTTATGGTACTGTAGACATATCAAAAGCCTTAAGAAAAGCGGGTGGATAGATCTAACCTTATTATCCTTGTTTTTGAATTGCGGATTGAACTTCCTAGGCTTCTTCCTTACTCTGTAGGTGAAAGGATTTGTAAATCCACCTCCGATAGTCTTTAAACGCTGTGTCTATTGTATACTTTGTTTTGCGGATATGGAGCTTCCGCACGTCTGCTGTTTTTTCAACAGTAGGTTTCCTATAGGGCTTTGAAATACCCATGATGGGCTTTGGAATACCCGTGATGAGAAGGGCTTATGACAACCCTGTAATCAAGAGTCAATGTGTTAGTTCACTGCTACAGATGCCGGTCCAGATGCTTGAAAAAGGCTGGTTATCACAGCTGAAACGCGTTGCATTGATTCTCCATCACATACACCTGGTTCACACAGGTGCCGCAGAGCAGAGGAAGCAGAGCAGACTGAGCACGCTGAAAAAATAAACACTGCCGAAAATTACTGCCAGAAAATTGCTCCAGAACCGGCATCTGTAGCAGTGAACTAACACATTGACTCTTGATTACAGGGTTGTCATAAGCCCTTCTCATCACGGGTATTCCAAAGCCCATCACGGGTATTCCAAAGCCCTATAGGAAATCTACTGTTGAAAAAACAGCAGGAGTGCGGAAGCTCCACATCCGCAACAAAGTATACAATAGACACAGCGTCTAAAGACTATCAGAGGTGGATTTACAAATCCTATCACCTACAGAGTAAGAAAGAAGACTGGGACGTTCAATCCGCAATTCAAAAACAAGGATAATAAGGTTAGATCTATCCACCCGCTTTTCTTAAGGCTTTTGATATAAGTCTACAGTACCATAAGTATTAATACCTACAAGCATAGGCTGCAGCCGTGCTTGTCGCTTATAAACAACATAGACCTTTATTTTGGACACTACCTAAGGGTAATCTAAAGATGGACTTTTAATATGTTTTAATTATAACGGATTTTTTTAAATTGTGCTGTTGAAATTTGTCTAATATAGAAACCATTGTCACTTATGCGCAAGATATCAATATAAGAAAAACATAATAGTATTAAGCTTATGAGGTTGGCCAACCTATCATCACTCTACATAGTAACCATTAGTGTCTTCATCACTTTACATATTAATATTATATCTGCAATATTTTGCAGCTTTGTACAACACTTAAGAAAATAACATTCTTAAACTTGTATATGTTTTTAAAGAAAAACTTTAGTATTCCTATTAAGACAAATATTTTTATTTCATACAAAATCCTATAAGGTGTTATAGAATATTTTTCACATCTTACATAGAAAAAAAATTATATATATATTTATTTATATCTATAAATCTGCATCAGGTATTAGCACTATTTTGAGCGCTCCTTTCCTAAAACCTATCCCTCCCTACAATCCCCCATAGGAAGCATAGAGGTAGCTTCCATTAGTGCAAGGAGCATATACAGGGAGTGCAGAATTATTAGGCAAGTTGTATTTTTGAGGATTAATTTTATTATTGAACAACAACCATGTTCTCAATGAACCCCAAAAACTCATTAATATCAAAGCTGAATAGTTTTGGAAGTAGTTTTTAGTTTGTTTTTAGTTATAGCTATTTTAGGGGGATATCTGTGTGTGCAGGTGACTATTACTGTGCATAATTATTAGGCAACTTAACAAAAAACAAAGATATACCCATTTCAATTATTTATTTTTACCAGTGAAACCAATATAACATCTCAACATTCACAAATATACATTTCTGACATTCAAAAACAAAACAAAAACAAATCAGTGACCAATATAGCCACCTTTCTTTACAAGGACACTCAAAAGCCTGCCATCCATGGATTCTGTCAGTGTTTTGATCTGTTCACCATCAACATTGCGTGCAGCAGCAACCACAGCCTCCCAGACACTGTTCAGAGAGGTGTACTGTTTTCCCTCCTTGTAAATCTCACATTTGATGATGGTCCACAGGTTCTCAATGGGGTTCAGATCAGGTGAACAAGGAGGCCATGTCATTAGATTTTCTTCTTTTATACCCTTTCTTGCCAGCCACGCTGTGGAGTACTTGGACGCGTGTGATGGAGCATTGTCCTGCATGAAAATCATGTTTTTCTTGAAGGATGCAGACTTCTTCCTGTACCACTGCTTGAAGAAGGTGTCTTCCAGAAACTGGCAGTAGGACTGGGAGTTGAGCTTGACTCCATCCTCAACCCGAAAAGGCCCCACAAGCTCATCTTTGATGATACCAGCCCAAACCAGTACTCCACCTCCACCTTGCTGGCGTCTGAGTCGGACTGGAGCTCTCTGCCCTTTACCAATCCAGCCACGGGCCCATCCATCTGGCCCATCAAGACTCACTCTCATTTCATCAGTCCATAAAACCTTAGAAAAATCAGTCTTGAGATATTTCTTGGCCCAGTCTTGACGTTTCAGCTTGTGTGTCTTGTTCAGTGGTGGTCGTCTTTCAGCCTTTCTTACCTTGGCCATGTCTCTGAGTATTGCACACCTTGTGCTTTTGGGCAGTCCAGTGATGTTGCAGCTCTGAAATATGGCCAAACTGGTGGCAAGTGGCATCTTGGCAGCTGCACGCTTGACTTTTCTCAGTTCATGGGCAGTTATTTTGCGCCTTGGTTTTTCCACACGCTTCTTGCGACCCTGTTGACTATTTTGAATGAAACGCTTGATTGTTCGATGATCACGCTTCAGAAGCTTTGCAATTTTAAGAGTGCTGCATCCCTCTGCAAGATATCTCACTATTTTTTACTTTTCTGAGCCTGTCAAGTCCTTCTTTTGACCCATTTTGCCAAAGGAAAAGAAGTTGCCTAATAATTATGCACACCTGATATAGGGTGTTGATGTCATTAGACCACACCCCTTCTCATTACAGAGATGCACATCACCTAATATGCTTAATTGGTAGTAGGCTTTCGAGCCTATACAGCTTGGAGTAAGACAACATGCATAAAGAGGATGATGTGGTCAAAATACTCATTTGCCTAATAATTCTGCACTCCCTGTACTATATATCCTTTGCTAATTCTTCTGAGGAGGCTGGCACTGAAGGAGTTAACTGGTAATCTGTAATTATTTGGGACTTATTTACCCTATGTTTAGGGTTAATCATGGCAGTGTGCAGGCTCTGTGATATGTGATGTAGACACAGGGTTTAATCTCCTTTATCAAATAGAAAGGAGTTATTCCGTTTGTTGTCTCAGTATTTTTTTAGCTTTATTTGAGATTCTGTCTTGGTTTGTTTACAGAATGTATGTGTTTAGGGGCACTTTATTTTTTCATTAACGATCTTAGCTGTCAGGAAACAGTTTAATTTTTGTTTCCCTTCACTTTCCGTCTGGAAGCGTGCGCTGGGAATTTAAGTTGCGCAGCTTCTCAGTCCGGTCTCGTGTCTCAGGTGTCCTGCTCCTTACAATCAATACGGAGCGGTTGTGCCTGCTTCTCTGCAGAGTTCTGGTCTTCCGTTTGCGGAAAGGAGGAAGGTAGGCACCTCAGTCAGTAACTGGAGTGTACAGTGCAAAGGGGGTCTGTTTTTTTTAAATATCTTATAAAGAGTTATATTAGCAGGCTGTTTATTTCATATTAGCCTCCTCTTTAGATATTGCTGTAAATGGTTTTGTTCCTAACATTTTTTCCTGCGTCTCTTAAAGAGACAGTTCTTTGGAGAAAAAAAAAATTCTATCATGAATCAGGATCCTGTTTCTATGGACAGGTGTATCCTTTGTTTGGATAATCAAGTTGTACCGCCTTTGCAATTTTGTTCCTCATGTATAGAGAGGACGTTAAAAAATAAAGATAAACTTTTTGTCTCTGAGCCAAAGGTCTCTCAGGATGATGATGATGCTGTTCTGGGTTTGCCACAGCTTCCTCCTCAACCGTCCCAAACCTTAGTGACATCACATGCAGTGCCCTTCGGTTCCTCTCAATCTCCTGGAGGAGTTTATTTTCAGGCAGAATTTGCTGCCCAGGTATCCTCTGCGGTATCTGAGGCATTAGCTGCCTTTCCCATGTTACAGGGTAAACGCAAGAGGAAGTTTAGATATTCAGATAAGGTTTCTGCTCCAGTTTTGGCTACTCAAGTTGCTCTTTCTCAGAAGTCTGACGAGGAAGATACTCAGATTCTGACAGTATAATTCCTTAATCTGATGCTGAAGTTGTATCCTTCAGAATTAAGCTAGAACACATCTGTGTCCTTTTAAAGGAGGTTTTCACTAACTTGGATGACTTATAACTCTATCGTTGTCAATCCTAAGAAGTCCAGTAAACTTAATAGATACTTTGATGTTCCCTCATCTGTGGAGGTATTTCCTGTACCAGACCATGCCACGCAGATTATAACACAGGAATGGGAGAGACCGGGGATACCTATCTCCCCGTTGCCCGTCTTCAAAAAGATGTTTCCTGTTGCTGACTCCATCAAAGAGTCATGGCAAACGGTTCCTAAAGTGGAAGGAGCTATTTCCACTCTGGCAAAGAGGACTACTATTCCTATTGAAGATAGCTGCTCCTTTAAGGATTCTATGGATAAGAAGCTGGAGGCTTATTTAAAGAAAATATATGTTTATCAAGGTCTCCAATGGCAACCTGCTGTATGTATTGCCACTGTGACTAGTGCTGCAGCCTATTGGTTTGACGCCTTGTCAGACTCTCTTCAGGTAGAAACTCCCTTAGAGGAAATTCAAGACAGGATTAAGGCTCTTAAGTTAGCCAATTCCTTTATTACTGATGACTCCTTACAGGTTATTAAATTGGGAGCTAAGATTTCTGGTTTCGCTGTGCTGGCACGCAGAGCTTTATGGCTGAAGTCGTGGTCGGCTGATGTTTCCTCTAAATCCAAAACTTCTGGCGATCCCTTTCAAGGGTAAGACCTTGTTTGAACCCGGTTTGAAAGAGATTATTTCTGAAATCAAGGGTGGTAATGGGTCTTTTCTTCCAAAAAATAAGAATAATAAACAGAAAGGACGTCAGAATATTTTTTGTTCCTTTCGTACCTTCAGAGAAAAGTCTTCTCTATCTTCCAAGCAGGATCAGTCCAAGTCAACTTGGAAATTCAGTCAGTCTTGGAACAAAGGAAAGCAATCAAGGAAACCTGCAGCTGATTCTAAATCAGCATGAAGGGTTTGCCCCCGATCCAGGATTGCATCAAGTGGGGGGCAGACTCTCTCAGTTTTCTCAAGCATGGATACGAGATGTCCAAGATCCCTGGGTTGTGGACATAGTATTTCAGGGTTACCTTTTGAAATTCAAGAGACTTTTCCTCCCAGGGGCAGGTTCCACCTCTCAAAGTTATCTGCAGACCAGATAAAAAGAGAGGCATTCTTGAAATGTTTACAGTATCTTTCCTCCCTGGGAGTGATAGTTCCAGTACAGGAACATGGTCTAGGTTTTTATTCCAATCTGTTTGTGGTTGCCAAGAAAGAGGGAACTTTCCGGCCTATTCTAGACCTGAAGTGTCTCAACAAGTTTCTCAGAGTACCGTCCTTCAAAATGGAAACTATACGTTCCATCCTTCCGTTAGTACAAGAGGGTCAGTCCATGACGACCAAAGATCTAAAGGATGCGTACCTTCATGTACCTATTCACAAGGATCATCACAAATTTCTGAGATTTGCCTCTCTGGACAAACACTTTGAGTTTGTGGTTTTTCCGTTTGGCCTTGCCACAGCTCCCAGAATTTTCTCAAAGGTTCTGGGGGCTCTCTTGGCAATGATCCGGCCCTGGGGAATTGCAGTAGCGCCTTACCTGGAAGACATATTGGTCTAGGTGCCGTCTTTTCAACTAGCAAAATCTCACACAGAGATATTGTTGTCTTTTCTTCATTCCCACTGATGGAAAGTAAATCTGGAAAAGAGCTTCCTTGTCCCAGCCACAAGGGTAATTTTCATAGGGACCATAATAAACTCTCTGTTAATGAAGATTTTTCTGACAGAGGGCAGGAAAGTCAAATTATTTCCTTTTGCCTCTCCCTTCAGTCTACGGTTCAGCCATCAGTGGCTCAATGTTTGGAGGTAATTGGTCTGATGGTGGCTTCCATGGACTTCATTCCTTTTGCTCAATTCCATTTGAGAGCTCTGCAGTTATGCATGCTCAGACAATGGAAAGGGGATCATGCGGATCTGTCTCAGAGGATAGATCTAGATCAGTCAACAAAAGACTCCCTTCCATGGTGGTTAACTCAGGAAAATCTGTCTCAGGGCACATGCTTTCGGAGACTATATTGGGCGATTGTGACCAAGGACGGGGAGCCGTGTGGGACACGTTAAGGGTTCAGGGGCTATGGACTCAGGTGAAGTCTGTTCTCCCCATAAACATTTTGGAATTGAGAGCAATCTACAATGCTCTGATAGCTTGGCCTCAGTTGTTCTTAGTCCAGTTCATCAGGTTTCAGTCGGAAAATATTACCTCAGTGGCTTACATCAACCACCAGGGAGTAACACGGAGTTCCTTAGCCATGAAAGAGGTGTATCGGATCATTCAGTGGGCGGAAGTTCACAATTGTTGTCTTTCTGCCATCCACATTCCAGGGGTGGACAATTAGGAAGCGGATTTCCTGAGCAGACAGACTTTTCATCCCGGGGAGTGGGCACTCTATGGAGTGTTCTCCAACTTAACTCTTACCTGTGGGTTCCGGAGCTGAATCTGATGGCGCCTCGGCAGAACGCCAAGCTTCCAAGGTACAGTTCAAGGTCAAGAGATCCACAGGCCGCTCTGGTACATGCTCTGGCGGTTCCATGGAATTTCAGGCTCACTTTTTCTGTGGGTTCCTCTCCGCTTTCTGCCTCTTTTATCCAGGCTGGAGTCGTAAGTTCGGTTGTATTGTTAGATTGCTCTTCCTCACTCAAGGAACTCACTCCCCCCTCCCATCGGTGCTGCGTGAGGGGGGATGTCTTGAGTGCGACCGCTGGACCCTCCCCGGTACATTTGAGAGGCTGTAGTGCTCCCCTCTTTTGAGCTGCATTATCTACTCTTACTGGAAACCCTACATCTGCAAAACTTTGCCTAAAACATATATCAGTGTCGGTGAAATAAAATCATAACGGTCCCCTGCAGTGTTATAGCAGGATGCATGGTTATAAGGGCAACATACGGAGGAAGGGGCAGAAAAAGGAGTTGAGAGCGGAGATATTTTACAACTACCAGATTTTCCTCCCTTATTATGTCAATACTATGTACCTTTATAACATGATCTAATGCTGGCTGTTGGGAGCATTTCTGTTAACAACTAAGTGTATTTTCTTATTGCATCTCTATAAAAATAAGCACTTTTTGAATCAGGGTATGTGAGTATAATGTTGGAAAATAGGTTAAGCTAATATAGTCTTTACCTTCTTGGTTACTAAGAATGTTGTCCATTAGGTACCCTACAACTGTATTTTTGTTTCTTATCTAGGTATAGTTTTTTAGATTAACGTCTTATATTTAGTTGTGTTCAATGTAAACAGTGATTCTTGTGTTTAGGGCTCTTTGACCTGGCTCTCTGAATTCAGAGACTCACATGCCTAAATCCATCTTATAACCTTTTCATATTTTTGCAAAAATGGTTGAGTCTGCATAGTTGATTAGCTTCAATTGGAACTAGACGGTAACTTACAGATTAATCCTGGTCTTTCACACTGGTTAGTGTCCTACAAAATACGTTTGACCTTTGATAATATTGTTTTAGATGCCTCCCCTTTGTGGAGGACTCACACTGTTACAGTTCTATTGTGTCTTCCTGCCTTCCTCCATGACTGCTTCTTATAGGCAAATTACTTCCTTGGCTGATCACTTTTGATTCACTTACACATAATTTCAACTCCCCTCTTTTTTTTCTATCACGGCTCGAGAGGGCCAATCCTCCTCTTATTATTCTATCTCACTAGCCTGGGAGATTCTTCTCCCTTTCCTCTGGGGGAATACCCCCCCACTCACTTTCTCACAATTTATTTTTCCTACTCACTGGACTCACTGTGGATTCTTTAAACACATGGATACGTTTTTACACTCTCACACTAAAAATTCACCCCCAGTTATGGCGGCTAGACAGAGAGACAGGAAGAACAAAAGTGTTTTTGAGACCCCAACAGATGGGCAGACACCTGCTGTCAATCTTGTGGTTCCAATGGAGCCCCTAGATATACAGTCTCTAGTTTTCAATATTTCTGAAGCTCTAGCTCCCAAGCTAAGAGGACTACTATTCCTATTGAAGAAAGCTGCTCCTTTAAGGATCCTATGGATAAGAAGCTGGAGGCTTATTTAAAGAAAATATATGTTTATCAAGGTCTCCAATGGCAACCTGCTGTATGTATTGCCACTGACTAGTGCTGCAGCCTATTGGTTTGATGCCTTGTCAGACTCTCTTCAGGTAGAAACTCCCTTAGAGGAAATTCAAGACAGGATTAAGGCTCTTAAGTTAGCCAATTCCTTTATTACTGATGACTCCTTACAGGTTATTAAATTGGGAGCTAAGATTTCTGGTTTCACTGTGCTGGCACGCAGAGCTTTATGGCTGAAGTTGTGGTCGGCTGATGTTTCCTCTAAATCCAAAACTTCTGGCGATCCCTTTCAAGGGTAAGACCTTGTTTGAACCCGGTTTGAAAGAGATTATTTCTAATATCAAGGGTGGTAATGGGTCTTTTCTTCCAAAAAATAAGAATAATAAACAGAAAGGTTGTCAGAATATTTTTTGTTCCATTCGTACCTTCAGAGAAAGTCTTCTCTATCTTCTAAGCAGGATCAGTCCAAGTCAACTTGGAAACTCAGTCAGTCTTGGAACAAAGGAAAGCAATCAAGGAAATCTGCAGCTGATTCTAAATCAGCATGAAGGGTTTGCCCCCGATCCAGGATTGCATCAAGTGGGGGGCAGACTCTCTCAGTTTTCTCAAGCATGGATACGAGATGTCCAAGATCCCTGGGTTGTGGACATAGTATTTCAGGGTTACCTTTTAAAATTCAAGACTTTTCCTCCTAGGGGCAGGTTCCACCTCTCAAAGTTATCTGCAGACCAGATAAAAAGAGAGGCATTCTTGAAATGTTTACAGTATCTTTCCTCCCTGGGAGTGATAGTTCCAGTACAGGAACAGGGTCTAGGTTTTTATTCCAATCTGTTTGTGGTTGCCAAGAAAGAGGGAACTTTCCGGCCTATTCTAGACCTGAAGTGTCTCAACAAGTTTCTCAGAGTACCGTCCTTCAAAATGGAAACTATACGTTCCATCCTTCCGTTAGTACAAGAGTGTCAGTTCATGACGACCAAAGATCTAAAGGATGCGTACCTTCATGTACCTATTCACAAGGATCATCACAAATTTCTGAGATTTGCCTCTCTGGACAAACACTTTGAGTTTGTGGTTTTTCCGTTTGGCCTTGCCACAGCTCCCAGAATTTTCTCAAAGGTTCTGGGGGCTCTCTTGGCAGTGATCCGGTCCTGGGGAATTGCCGTAGCGCCTTACCTGGAAGACATATTGGTCTAGGCGCCGTCTTTTCAACTAGCAAAATCTCACACAGAGATATTGTTGTCGTTTCTTCATTCCCACTGATGGAAAGTAAATCTGGAAAAGAGCTTCCTTGTCCCAGCCACAAGGGTAATTTTCATAGGGACCATAATAAACTCTCTGTTAATGAAGATTTTTCTGACAGAGGGCAGGAAAGTCAAATTATTTCCTTTTGCCTCTCCCTTCAGTCTACGGTTCAGCCATAAGTGGCTCAATGTTTGGAGGTAATTGGTCTGATGGTGGCTTCCATGGACTTCATTCCTTTTGCTCGATTCCATTTGAGAGCTCTGCAGTTGTGCATGCTCAGACAATGGAAAGGGGATCATGCGGATCTGTCTCAGAGGATAGATCTAGATCAGTCAACAAAAGACTCCCTTCCATGCAGTGTTAATTTCGTCGACTAAAACTAGACTAAAATGACTATAAAACTAAAGAAATTCTGATGACTAAAATACGACTAAAACTAAAATGACATTTTAGTCAAAAGACTATGACTAAAACTAAATCAAAATGACATTTTAGTCAAAAGACTATGACTAAAACTAAATCAAAATGACATTTTAGTCAAAAGACTATGACTAAAACTAAATCAAAATTTGCTGACAAAAACATTTTATGCAAGGTGTTAATCAATCCCTATCCAATTACTGCTCTTTTGTAAAATTTACTAAACTTAATTTTATTAAATTTTAAGATAAATAAAGACATGTTATATACCACAACAGTTAAATCTGTTAAATCTGTATTGCATGTTCAAACCTTAATACCATAAATCAAATCAGGTTAATAAACCTTTACTCCAGGACTATATAATTTGTTTCAAAGTTCTAGAGCAGTGATAATTTCGTTGCCGAAAATGTTTCGAATCTGTGAACAATCAATTGATTCTTCCTATAGAAATAAGCATAACCCATGAGTATGGATTTAAGTTATGCTGTGCCTGTGCTAGCTGCAGAAACTTTTTGTTATGTTGAGTTACTTGATACTTGTTTTAATTATTAACAGAGAACTGTTAAAGTTTTTATATTGGGTAATATGTGCAATACAGCCAATACAGTTTACAGTTTTGTTTTTTTTATATTTTAAAGTTGCACTTCTGTATCTCCAGTAGATTTTAGTCGACTAAATCTCCAGTAGATACTAGAGATTTAGTCGACTAAAATCTACTGGAGATTCAGTCGACTAAAACTAGACTAAAACTAAAACAATTCAGATGACTAAAATACGACTAAAACTAAAATGGCATTTTAGTCAAAAGACTAAAACTAAGACTAAATTGAAATTTGTCGTCAAAATTAACACTGCTTCCATGGTGGTTAACTCAGGAAAATCTGTCTCAGGGCACATGCTTTCGGAGACTATATTGGGCGATTGTGACCAAGGATGGGGAGCCGTGTGGGACACGTTAAGGGTTCAGGGGCTATGGACTCAGGTGAAGTCTGTTCTCCCCATAAACATTTTGGAATTGAGAGCAATCTACAATGCTCTGATAGCTTGGCCTCAGTTGTTCTTAGTCCAGTTCATCAGGTTTCAGTCGGAAAATATTACCTCAGTGGCTTACATCAACCACCAGGGAGTAACACAGAGTTCCTTAGCCATGAAAGAGGTGTATCGGATCATTCAGTGGGCGGAGGTTCACAATTGTTGTCTTTCTGCCATCCACATTCCAGGGGTGGACAATTAGGAAGCGAATTTCCTGAGCAGACAGACTTTTCATCCCGGGGAGTGGGCACTCTATGGAGTGTTCTCCAACTTAACTCTTACCTGTGGGTTCCGGAGCTGAATCTGATGGCGCCTCGGCAGAACGCCAAGCTTCCAAGATACAGTTCAAGGTCAAGAGATCCACAGGCCGCTCTGGTATATGCTCTGGCGGTTCCATGGAATTTCAGGCTCACTTTTTCTGTGGGTTCCTCTCCGCTTTCTGCCTCTTTTATCCAGGCTGGAGTCGTAAGCTCGGTTGTATTGTTAGATTGCTCTTCCTCACTCAAGGAACTCACTCCCCCCTCCCACCAGTGCTGCGTGAGGGGGGATGTCTTGAGTGCGACCGCTGGACCCTCCCCGGTACATTTGAGAAGCTGTAGTGCTCCCCTCTTTTGAGCTGCATTATCTACTCTTACTGGAAACCCCTACATCTGCAAAACTTTGCCTAAAACATAAATCAGTGTCGGTGAAATAAAATCATAACGGTCCCCTGCAGTGTTAGAGCAGAAATTCAGCTCTTTTGCCTGTAAAAAAAAACATACAATACCCCCCCCAACATTACAACCCACCACCCACATACCCCTAATCTAACCCAAACCCCCCTTAAATAAACCTAACACTAAGCCCCTGAAGATCATCCTACCTTGTCTTCACCATACCAGGTTCACCGATCGGTCCAGAAGAGCTCCTCCGATGTCCTGATCCAAGCCCAAGCGGGGGGCTGAAGAGGTCCATGATCCGGCTGAAGTCTTCATCCAAGCGGGCCAGAAGAGGTCTTCCATCCGATTGAAGTCTTCATCCAAGCGGCATCCATCCGGAGCGAAGCGGCAGCATCCTGAAGACCTCCACCGCGGAACATCCATCCTGGCCGACGACTGAACGACGAATGACGGTTGCTTTAAATGACGTCATCCAAGATGGCGTCCCTCGAATTCCGATTGGCTGATAGGATTCTATCAGCCAATCGGAATTAAGGTAGGAATATTCTGATTGGCTGATGGAATCAGCCAATCAGAATCAAGTTCAATCCGATTGGCTGATCTGATTGGCTGATTGGATCAGCCAATCGGATTGAACTTGATTCTGATTGGCTGATTCCATCAGCCAATCAGAATATTCCTACCTTAATTCCGATTGGCTGATAGAATCCTATCAGCCAATCGGAATTCGAGGGACGCCATCTTGGATGACGTCATTTAAAGCAACCGTCATTCGTCGTTCAGTCGTCGGCCAGGATGGATGTTCCGCGGTGGAGGTCTTCAGGATGCTGCCGCTTCGCTCCGGATGGATGCCGCTTGGATGAAGACTTCAATCGGATGGAAGACCTCTTCTGGCCCGCTTGGATGAAGACTTCAGCCGGATCATGGACCTCTTCAGCCCCCCGCTTGGGCTTGGATCAGGACATCGGAGGAGCTCTTCTGGACCGATCGGTGAACCTGGTATGGTGAAGACAAGGTAGGATGATCTTCAGGGGCTTAGTGTTAGGTTTATTTAAGGGGGGTTTGGGTTAGATTAGGGGTATGTGGGTGGTGGGTTGTAATGTTGGGGGGGGGGGTATTGTATGGTTTTTTTTACAGGCAAAAGAGCTGAATTTCTTGGGGCATGCCCCGCAAAGGGCCCTGTTCAGGGCTGGTAAGGTAAAAGAGCTTTGAACTTTAGTAATTTAGAATAGGGTAGGGCATTTTTTTATTTTGGGGGGCTTTGTTATTTTATTAGGGGGCTTAGAGTAGGTGTAATTAGTTTAAAATTGTTGTAATATTTTTCTTATGTTTGTAAATATTTTTTTATTTTTTGTAACTTAGTTCTTTTTTATTTTTTGTACTTTAGCTAGTTTATTTAATTGTATTTATTTGTAGCAATTGTATTTAATTAATTTATTGATAGTGTAGTGTTAGGTTAATTGTAGGTAGTTTATTTAATTAATTTATTGATAGTCTAGTGTTAGGTTTATTTGTAACTTAGGTTAGGATTTCTTTTACAGGTAAATTTGTAATTATTTTAACTATTTTAGCTATTAAATAGTTCTTAACTATTTAATAGCTATTGTACCTGGTTAAAATAAATACAAAGTTACCTGTAAAATAAATATAAATCCTAAAATAGCTATAATATAATTATAATTTATATTGTAGCTATATTAGGATTTATTTTACAGGTAAGTATTTAGCTTTAAATTGGAATAATTTATTTAATAAGAGTTAATTAATTTCGTTAGATTTAAATTATATTTAACTTAGGGGGGTGTTAGTATTAGGGTTAGATTTAGCTTTAGGGGTTAATACATTTATTAGAATAGCGGCGAGATTCGGTCGGCAGATTAGGGGTTAATAATTGAAGTTAGGTGTCGGCGATGTTAGGGAGGGCAGATTAGGGGTTAATACTATTTATGATAGGGTTAGTGAGGCGGATTAGGGGTTAATAACTTTATTATAGTAGCGCTCAGGTCCGCTCGGCAGATTAGGGGTTAATAAGTGTAGGCAGGTGGAGGCGACGTTGTGGGGGGCAGATTAGGGGTTAATAAATATAATATAGGGGTCGGCGATGTTAGGGCAGCAGATTAGGGGTACATAGGGATAATGTAAGTAGCGGCGGTTTACGGAGCGGAAGATCAGGGGTTAATAATAATATGCAGGGGTCAGCGATAGCGGGGACGGCAGATTAGGGGTTAATAAGTGTAAGGTTAGGGGTGTTTAGACTCGGGGTACATGTTAGAGTGTTAAGTGCAGACGTAGGAAGGGTTAACGCATAGCAAACAATGGGGCTGCGTTAGGAGCTGAACGCGGCTTTTTTGCAGGTGTTTGGTTTTTTTTCAGCTCAAACAGCCCCATTGTTTCCTATGGGGGAATCGTGCACGAGCACGTTTTTGAGGCTGGCCGCGTCCGTAAGCAACTCTGGTATCGAGAGTTGAAGCTGCGTTAAAAATGCTCTACGCTCCTTTTTTGGAGCCTAACGCAGCCTTTATGTGGACTCTCGATACCAGAGTTATTTTTATGGTGCGGCCAGAAAAAAGCCGGCGTTAGTTTTTCGGGTCGTTACCGACAAAACTCCAAATCTAGGCCATAGTCTTTACCTTCTTGGTTACTAAGAATGTTGTCCATTAGGTACCCTACAACTGTATTTTTGTTTCTTATCTAGGTATAGTTTTTTAGATTAACGTCTTATATTTATATTTAGTTGTGTTCAATTTAAACAGTGAATCTTGTGCTTAGGGCTCTTTGACCTGGCTCTCTGAATTCAGAGACTCACATGCCTAAATCCATCTTATAACCTTTTCATATTTTTGCAAAAATGGTTGAGTCTGCATAGTTGATTAGCTTCAATTGGAACTAGATGGTAACTTACAGATTAATCCTGGTCTTTCACACTGGTTAGTGTCCTACAAAATACATTTGACCTTTGATAATATTGATCTAGATGCCTCCCCCTTGTGGAGGACTCACACTGTTACAGTTCTATTGTGTCTTCCTGCCTTCCTCCATGACTGCTTCTTATAGGCAAATCACTTCCTTGGCTGATCACTTTTGATTCACTTACACATAATTTCACCTCCCCCCTTTTTTTTCTGAGGGCCAATCCTCCTCTTCTTATTCTATCTCACTGGCCTGGGAGATTCTTCTCCCTTTCCTCTGGGGGAATACCCCCTCACTCACAATTTATTTTTCCTACTCACTGGACTCACTGTGGATTCTTTGAGCACATGGATACATTTTTACACTCTCACACTAAAAATTCACCCCCAGTTATGGCGGCTAGACAGAGAGACAGGAAGAACAAAAGTGTTTTTGAGACCCCAACAGATGGGCAGACACCTGCTGTCAATCTTGTGGTTCCAATGGAGCCCCTAGATATACAGTCTCTAGTTTTCAATATTTCTGAAGCTCTAGCTCCCAAGTTTGATACCCTTAGAAAGGAGATCAAACAAGATATTGCACAGCAATACACTAAAGTTAAACAATTTGCCGCCAGGCTATCTGAAGCAGAGCAAAGAATATCTGATCTAGAGGATCTCACAGATGGCCAGAATGCTAAAATAGAAACCACAAATATTACTCTTCTTAAACTCCAGAACAAAATAGAAGACCTAGAAAATCGTACAAGAAGAAATAATCTTAGAGTTGTAGGAGTCACTGAAGAGAAATAGTATGAGGATCGGAACAAACTATTCACAATCACAGCTTCTTCAGATCCCGGAAGTCTATCCCAAGATAGACATAGAAAGGGCACATAGGTTAGGCCCACCCAATTCAGCCAAAACCAATAGCAGGCCCAGGCCAATTATAGCCAAACTCTTGAACTATCAAGACAAAATCACACTCCTACAATACTATCGCAAGCACCAACCCATCTCTTTAGGTGACGCCAAAATCCTGTTATTTCAGGACTATTCTGCAGAGACAGCGGCAAAAAGGAGGGATCTAGCTCCAATATGCTCAAAATTTATACGCCAGGGCCTGCGGGCAACGTTATTATATCCAGCCCGCCTTAAATTGATACTAGACAACAACACACATTTTTTTGATACTGCGAAAGAGGAAGAAAGCTCCTTTGTTAAGACATACCCTCCAGAATAATTTTGTATCTACTAAGTAAGAATTAGTATAACTGTCCTTCTCTTTTTACTTGATATACACATGGCTGAGTTCTACCAGCATAGGGAAATAGAGGGCTCAGGTGGTATAGTCCCTCTATGCGGGGGTTTTTGTTGTTGTTTTTTTTTTTTGTTTGTTTTTTTCTCCCCCTTTTCTTTTTTCCCTTTAAATGATGGCTATGGCAACTAAATTTAAATTCAGTTCCTTACAGCCCCTATTAAAAGTAAAACAATTATATCTTATCTTAAGAAAATTAACACGTCTATTGCTTTTCTAAAGGAAACCCATCTGAAAGCGGATGAGATTCTAAAGCTCAAGTTGTCTTGGGTTAAAGAAGTTTTGTATTCTCCAAGTATTAGCAGAAAGGGTGGAGTTGCTATCCTTTTAGGGAAAAAGATAAATTAATTAATTTCTGTCGACTCAGATCAAGAGGGGAGATACCTTCTGGTAAAAATCAAAACCGCTAGTGTATTATACACACTATGTAATATATACGCTCCTAATGGTTTTAACCCATCTTTTTGGGAGAAATTGAAAAAGAAAAAAAAAAATTGCATGGGAGTTCCAGGGGAGGAGCATAAGCGCAAGGTCATGCAAACGCTTGCTCTGTGAGTCCCAGAAGAGCCGTTGGCGGAGAATTCTCGTGCCGAAAATCCTGGACCTTGGACGGCTTCCTTAGCACATTGTACACCGCTACCGGTGCTCCATCAGTGCTATTGCATCGCACTGAGCTGCACGTTGGTTCTTTTTCCCCCCCAGCATTTGCTTTCTACCTTCTCCCACAACGATAATGGTGAAAAGTGTATAGCCGGTGACTCCCCCCTCCCACGGTGCTGCTTGAGGGGGCCTAATATCTATCTACCTGGATACAGCTCACTGCATATACAAGCTCGGGCACGACCACATTGGAGCCTTCCCAGGGATTGGGCTGTTGCCTACCTGTTTGTTCCTCCCCTCCCACGGATGCTGCGCGAGGGGGGCTGACTACTGCCTGCTGTGGACGTAACTTGCCGTGAACATGGGGCCTACACAGGGTTATCCTGGAGGCCTACCTGGGATCAAGGCGACGTCTGTTTTTTTTCCCCTCCCCTCCCACAGGTGCTGCGAGAGGGGGGCTTGCTCTGGTTCGGGGCACTCTGTGAGCTGACTGGCTTGGTCGGGTTCTAGTAGTGCTTCCAACAGGGTCCTGGTTCTGCCTCCTATTCTTTCGTTGCTCGCCCCCCTCCCAACGGTGCTGCATGAGGGGGATCCTTGAATGCTGCTACAGAGGTCCTTGTACTGTCATTTGAAGGGGTCCGGGTTGTATGAATACCCCGAGCTGGGCCTTGGCTCTACGGCTTGTTCTGTGATCTAGGCGAGTGGGACGTGTGATTTACCTCAAACCGGCTCCTTCAGCTATCCATGTCTCTTTTGCCATACTGCTATACGAGGCTCTGAACTGCTTTGCTAATTTAACCACAGGAACTTCTGTAAAATAGCATACAAGCAACTACACAGAGGTATCATTGGGCTTTTTTGTGAAAGGAGGACATTGGAATTTAGCTAAATTTATTCTTGTTCACCTTTCCCCTACGGGTATTTGTAAATAAGCTTGTATTCTAAAATGTGCACTGTAACCCCCCCTTTGCCGTTTTTTTATTGTTTTGCTCTGGTTGAATCATATTAAATAAACCTTTCAGCCCCATTTAGGGGCAAGCTGTTTATATAGCCCTTAAAAGGACACTGAATCCAGATTTTTTTCTTTTGTGATTCAGATAGAACATGCAATTTTAAACAACTTTCTAATTTACTCCTATTATCAATTTTTCTTCGTTCTCTTGCTATATTTATTTGAAATAGAAGGCATTTAAGCTATTTTTTGGTTCAGGACCATGGAAAGCACTTGTTTATTGGTGGGTGAATTTATCCACCTATCAGCAAGAACAGTGTGTTCACCAAAAATGGGCCGGCATCTAAACTTACATTCTTACATTTCAAATAAAGAAACCAAGAGAATGAAAAGAATTTGATAATAGGAGTAAATTAGAAAGTTGCTTAAAATTGCATGCTCTATCTGAATCACGAAAGAAAAAATTTGGGTTCAGTGTCCCTTTAAATGAAGATGTGCAACTAAGGTTCAGTATAAAACAATTTTGCTCATTGTGGGTTTGGGGGTTAAAACAATCCCCTTAATTACATTTCTATAACTCTAAGGCTGGGAGGCACTTTTCTTTCCCTTTTTTTTTCTTTAATTCTGCAACGGGGTTAACCCTAGCTGGGGCTAATAGGCTATCCTAGAGTAAGAAGCCCTCCTCTCCTTCTAGGGTCTGGGATTATAGAAATGTTACACTTAGTTTAAGGGCAGTCTCTTTTCTCGCGATTGTAGAGACTTCTTTGCACTGGGCTTGATACAACAGGGACGCTCTACATAAAGGGTATTTTCTCTTGCTTCTACATAAAATTTTGAAGATTTATAAAAAAAAACATAATTTATGTAAGAACTTACCTGATAAATTCATTTCTTTCATATTAGCAAGAGTCCATGAGCTAGTGACGTATGGGATATACATTCCTACCAGGAGGGGCAAAGTTTCCCAAACCTCAAAATGCCTATAAATACACCCCTCACCACACCCACAATTCAGTTTAACGAATAGCCAAGAAGTGGGGTGATAAAAAAGTGCGAAAGCATATAAAATAAGGAATTGGAATAATTGTGCTTTATACAAAAATCATAACCACCACAAAAAAGGGTGGGCCTCATGGACTCTTGCTAATATGAAAGAAATGAATTTATCAGGTAAGTTCTTACATAAATTATGTTTTCTTTCATGTAATTAGCAAGAGTCCATGAGCTAGTGACGTATGGGATAATGATTACCCAAGATGTGGATCTTTCCACGCAAGAGTCACTAGAGAGGGAGGGATAAAATAAAGACAGCCAATTCCTGCTGAAAATAATCCACACCCAAAATAAAGTTTAATGAAAAACATAAGCAGAAGATTCAAACTGAAACCGCTGCCTGAAGTACTTTTCTACCAAAAACTGCTTCAGAAGAAGAAAATACATCAAAATGGTAGAATTTAGTAAAAGTATGCAAAGAGGACCAAGTTGCTGCTTTGCAAATCTGATCAATCGAAGCTTCATTCCTAAGCGCCCAGGAAGTAGAAACTGACCTAGTAGAATGAGCTGTAATCCTTTGAGGCGGAGTTTTACCCGACTCAACATAGGCAAGATGAATTAAAGATTTCAACCAAGATGCCAAAGAAATGGCAGAAGCTTTCTGGCCTTTTCCAGAACCGGAAAAGATAACAAATAAACTAGAAGTCTTTCGGAAAGACTTAGTAGCTTCAACATAATATTTCAAAGCTCTAACAACATCCAAAGAATGTAACGATTTCTCCTTAGAATTCTTAGGATTAGGACATAATGAAGGAACCACAATTTCTCTACTAATGTTGTTGGAATTCACAACTTTAGGTAAAAATTCAAAAGAAGTTCGCAACACTGCCTTATCCTGATGAAAAATCAGAAAAGGAGACTCACAAGAAAGAGCAGATAATTCAGAAACTCTTCTGGCAGAAGAGATTGCCAAAAGGAACAAAACTTTCCAAGAAAGTAATTTAATGTCCAATGAATGCATAGGTTCAAACGGAGAAGCTTGAAGAGCCCCTAGAACCAAATTCAAACTCCAAGGAGGAGAAATTGACTTAATGACAGGTTTTATACGAACCAAAGCTTGTACAAAACAATGAATATCAGGAAGATTAGCAATCTTTCTGTGAAAAAGAACAGAAAGAGCAGAGATTTGTCCTTTCAAGGAACTTGCGGACAAACCTTTATCTAAACCATCCTGAAGAAACTGTAAAATTCTTGGAATTCTAAAAGAATGCCAAGAAAAATGATGAGAAAGACACCAAGAAATATAAGTCTTCCAGACTCTATAATATATCTCTCTGGATACAGATTTACGAGCCTGTAACATAGAATTAATCACAGAGTCAGAGAAACCTCTTTGACTAAGAATCAAGCGTTCAATCTCCATACCTTTAAATTTAAGGATTTGAGATCCTGATGGAAAAAAGGACCTTGCGACAGAAGGTCTGGTCGTAGCGGAAGAGTCCACGGATGGCAAGAGGCCATCCGGACAAGATCTGCATACCAAAACCTGTGAGGCCATGCCGGAGCTACCAGCAGAACAAACGAGCATTCCTTCAGAATCTTGGAGATTACTCTTGGAAGAAGAACTAGAGGCGGAAAGATATAGGCAGGATGATACTTCCAAGGAAGTGACAATGCATCCACTGCTTCCGCTTGAGGATCCCTGGATCTGGACAGATACCTGGGAAGTTTCTTGTTTAGATGAGAGGCCATCAGATCTATTTCTGGAAGTCCCCACATTTGAACAATCTGAAGAAATACCTCTGGGTGAAGAGACCATTCGCCCGGATGTAACGTTTGGCGACTGATATAATCCGCTTCCCAATTGTCTATACCTGGGATATGAACCGCAGAGATTAGACAGGAGCTGGATTCCGCCCAAACCAGAATTCGAGATACTTCTTTCATAGCCAGAGGACTGTGAGTCCCTCCTTGATGATTGATGTATGCCACAGTTGTGACATTGTCTGTCTGAAAACAAATGAACGATTCTCTCTTCAGAAGAGGCCAAGACTGAAGAGCTCTGAGAATTGCACGGAGTTCCAAAATATTGATCGGTAATCTCACCTCCTGAGATTCCCAAACTCCTTGTGCCGTCAGAGATCCCCACACAGCTCCCCAACCTGTGAGACTTGCATCTGTTGAAATTACAGTCCAGGTCGGAAGCACAAAAGAAGCCCCCTGAATTAAACGATGGTGATCTGTCCACCACATTAGAGAGTGTCGTACAATCGGTTTTAAAGATATTAATTGAGATATCTTTGTGTAATCCCTGCACCATTGATTCAGCATACAGAGCTGAAGAGGTCACATGTGAAAACGAGCAAAGGGGATCGCGTCCGATGCAGCAGTCATAAGACCTAGAATTTCCATGCATAAGGCTACCGAAGGGAATGATTGTGACTGAAGGTTTCGACAAGCTGAAATCAATTTTAGACGTCTCTTGTCTGTTAAAGACAGAGTCATGGACACTGAATCTATCTGGAAACCCAGAAAAGTTACCCTTGTCTGAGGAATCAATGAACTTTTTGGTAAATTGATCCTCCAACCATGATCTTGAAGAAACAACACAAGTCGATTCGTATGAGATTCTGCTAAATGTAAAGACTGAGCAAGTACCAAGATATCGTCCAAATAAGGAAATACCACAATACCCTGTTCTCTGATTACAGACAGAAGGGCACCGAGAACTTTTGTAAAAATTCTTGGAGCTGTAGCTAGGCCAAACGGCAGAGCCACAAACTGGTAATGCTTGTCCAGAAAAGAGAATCTCAGGAACTGATAATGATCTGGATGAATCGGAATATGCAGATAAGCATCCTGTAAATCTATTGTGGACATATAATGCCCTTGCTGAACAAAAGGCAAGATAGTCCTTACAGTTACCATTTTGAACGTTGGTATCCTTACATAACGATTCAATATTTTTAGATCCAGAACTGGTCTGAAGGAATTCTCCTTCTTTGGTACAATGAAGAGATTTGAATAAAACCCCATCCCCTGTTCCAGAACTGGAACTGGCATAATTACTCCAGCCAACTCTAGATCTGAAACACAATTCAGAAATGCTTGAGCTTTCACTGGATTTACTGGGACACGGGAAAGAAAAAATCTCTTTGCAGGAGGTCTCATCTTCAAACCAATTCTGTACCCTTCTGAAACAATGTTCTGAATCCAAAGATTGTGAACAGAATTGATCCAAATTTCTTTGAAAAAAACGTAACCTGCCCCCTACCAGCTGAGCTGGAATGAGGGCCGCACCTTCATGTGGACTTAGAAGCAGGCTTTGCCTTTCTAGAAGGCTTGCATTTATTCCAGACTGGAGATGGTTTCCAAACTGAAACTGCTCCTGAGGATGAAGGATCAGGCTTTTGTTCTTTGTTGAAACGAAAGGAACGAAAACGATTATTAGCCCTGTTTTTACCCTTAGATTTTTTATTCTGTGGTAAAAAAGTTCCTTTCCCACCAGTAACAGTTGAGATAATAGAATCCAACCGAGAACCAAATAATTTGTTACCCTGGAAAGAAATGGAAAGTAGAGTTGATTTAGAAGCCATATCAGCATTCCAAGTTTTAAGCCATAAAGCTCTTCTAGCTAAAATAGCTAGAGACATAAACCTGACATCAACTCTGATAATATCAAAAATGGCATCACAGATAAAATTATTAGCATGCTGAAGAAGAATAATAATATTATGAGAATCATGATCTGTTACTTGTTGCGCTAAAGTCTCCAACCAAAAAGTTGAAGCTGCAGCAACATCAGCCAAAGATATAGCAGGTCTAAGAAGATTACCTGAACACAGATAAGCTTTTCTTAGAAAGGATTCAATTTTCCTATCTAAAGGATCTTTAAACGAAGTACCATCTGACGTAGGAATAGTAGTACGTTTAGCAAGGGTAGAAATAGCCCCATCAACTTTAGGGATTTTGTCCCAAAATTCTAATCTGTCAGACGGCACAGGATATAATTGCTTAAAACGTTTAGAAGGAGAAAATGAATTACCCAATTTATCCCATTCTCTGGAAATTACTTCAGAAATAGCATTAGGAACAGGAAAAACTTCTGGAATAACCACAGGAGATTTAAACACCTTATCTAAACGTTTAGAATTAGTATCAAGAGGACCAGAATCCTCTATTTCTAAAGCAATTAGTACTTCTTTAAGTAAAGAACGAATAAATTCCATTTTAATAATAATAATACAAACAACAGCCGGAGGAATAGCTACCAAAAGTTTACAGCAGATACACTTAGCTTTGGTAGTTCCAGCACTAGACAGCGATTTTCCTGAAGTATCTTCTGACTCAGATGCAACGTGAGACATCTTGCAATATGTAAGAGAAAAAACAACATATAAAGCAAAATTGATCAAATTCCTTAAATGACAGTTTCAGGAATGGGAAAAAATGCCAATAAACAAGCTTCTAGTAACCAGAAGCAAAGAAAAAAATCAGACTGAAATAATGTGGAGACAAAAGCGACGCCCATATTTTTTGGCGCCAAATAATACGCCCACATTGTTTGGCGCCTAAATGCTTTTTGGCGCCAAAAATGACGCCACATCCGGAACGCCGACATTTTTGGCGCAAAAGGACGTCAAAAAATGACGCAACTTCCGGCGACACGTATGACGCCGGAAACAGAAAAGATTTTTTGCGCCAAAAAAGTCTGCGCCAAGAATGACGCAATAAAATGAAGCATTTTCAGCCCCCGCGAGCCTAACAGCCCACAGGGAAAAAAAGTCAAATTTTTAAGGTAAGAAAAAATGATTGATTCAAACGCATTATCCCAAATATGAAACTGACTGTCTGAAAATAAGGAATGTTGAACATTCTGAGTCAAGGCAAATAAATGTTTGAATACATATATTTAGAACTTTATAAATAAAGTGCCCAACCATAGCTTAGAGTGTCACAGAAAATAAGATTTACTTACCCCAGGACACTCATCTACACGTTTGTAGAAAGCCAAACCAGTACTGAAACGAAAATCAGCAGAGGTAATGGTATATAAATAAGAGTATATCGTCGATCTGAAAAGGGAGGTAAGAGATGAATCTCTACGACCGATAACAGAGAACCTATGAAATAGACCCCGTAGAAGGAGATCACTGCATTCAAATAGGCAATACTCTCCTCACATCCCTCTGACATTCACTGCACGCTGAGAGGAAAACCGGGCTCCAACTTGCTGCGGAGCGCATATCAACGTAGAATCTAGCACAAACTTACTTCACCACCTCCATAGGAGGCAAAGTTTGTAAAACTGAATTGTGGGTGTGGTGAGGGGTGTATTTATAGGCATTTTGAGGTTTGGGAAACCTTGCCCCTCCTGGTAGGAATGTATATCCCATACGTCACTAGCTCATGGACTCTTGCTAATTACATGAAAGAAAAAATATTTTTCCTCTCTTTACTGGTTTATGGCGGTTTATGTAAAGAATGTAAAGGAGAACAAATACTGCTCTTTTAAGCATTAATATTTTTTTGAAAGGTTCATCCAAAGCCTATTTACAGTCCCTTTGTGTTACAATCTAATTGTTAGATGCTCCCCCTCCTCTAATCTGTGTCTTATTTGGTAAGGAAGGAATCTTTCTTGGTTGGCCAAAGGGCCAGATTCTTGTCTTGATTATTAACTTACCTAAAAGAAAACAAACGTAAAAAAGAAAAAGGAGGGAAGAACACTAAGGGAAAAGGGGAAAATTGAGAGGAAGATCATTCGATAAGGCTGATCTTGACCTATTATGGTGCGGCTGCACTTGTGGTTATCTGCAGGGCTCTCCTTGGGTGATCCCAATTTTGATGGGACGTGAAAATTGATTTGTCATTCTCCATAACTGACATAGAAATTCTGCAACCACTGCACTTTTTGTTTTCTTTTACTCTCAGTTCACAGCTAGTCACTCAATTAACGCACATTTTTTCCCCTCCTTTTCTCTTATTTCGAGAAAATCAGATTTCTTTCATGTAATTGGCAAGAGTCCATGAGCTAGTGACATATGGGATATACATTCCTACCAGGAGGGGCAAAGTCTCCCAAACCTTAAATGCCTATAAATACACCCCTCTCCACACCCACAACTCAATTTACAAACTTTTCCTCCTATGGAGGTGGTGAAGTAAGTTAGTGCTGGATTTTTATGATTTCTTCTGTGATAAGCTCTTCTAAGCATTCTGAAGCCCAATTCCTCTCAGAGTACAGTGTTTGTCAGAGGGATGTGAAGAGAGTATCGTCTATTTGATTTTATGGTTTTCCTTGCGGAAAATCTTTTCAAGGGTTCTCTGTTATCGGTCGTAGGGATTCATCTCCTACCTCCCTTTTCAGATTGATGATATACCATTACCTCTGCTGATAGGTTTCAGTACTGGTTTGGCTATCTGCTATATGTGGATGGGTGTCTTTCGGTAAGTACTGTATGTATCATTGTTTAAGACACTCTCAGCTATGGTTTGGCACTTTATGTATTAATATAAAGTTTCAAATCTATGTATTTTACTTATATTTGCCATGAGTCAGGTCTATGTGTATTTCCCTTTGCAGTCTAAACAGTTTCAGTATAGGAATCATGTTTGGGAAGTTTCTTTAAACTTTTTTCTTACCTGTGGTTCAGTCTTTTTCTAATTTGACTTTAATTTTTTCGCGGGCAAATCTAGACTCTCAAAGGCGCAAAATGCTGTTTTCTTTCATGTAATTGGCAAGAGTCCATGAGCTAGTTACATATGGGATATACAATCCTACCAGGAGGGGCAACGTTTCCCAAACCTCAAAATGCCTATAAATACACCCCTCAACTCACCCACAATTCAATTTAACAAACTTTGTCTCCTATGGAGGTGGTGAAGTAAGTTTGTGCTTGATTTTTATGATTGCTTCTATGATAAGCGCTTCTAAGCATTCTGAAGCCCAATTCCTCTCAGAGTACATTGTTTGTCAGAGGGATGTGAAGAGAGTATCGCCTATTTGATTTTATGGTTTTCCTTGCAGAAAATCTTTTCAAGGGTTCTCTGTTATCGGTCGTAGGGATTCATCTCCTACCTCCCTTTTCAGATCGACGATATACCATTACCTCTGCTGATAGGTTTCAGTACTGGTTTGGCTATCTGCTGTATGTGGATGGGTGTCTTTCGGTAAGTATGTATTATTAATTAAGTCACTCTCAGCTATGGTTTGGTGCTTTATGTATTAATATAAAGTTTTAGATATATGTATTTCTTTCATGTAATTGGCAAGAGTCCATGAGCTAGTGACGTATGGGATATACATTCCTACCAGGAGGGACAAAGTTTCCCAAACCTCAAAATGCCTATAAATACACCCCCCCCCCCACCACACCCACAATTCAGTTTTACAAACTTTGCCTCCTATGGAGGTGGTGAAGTAAGTTTGTGCTAGATTTCTACGTTGATATGCGCTTCTCAGCATGCTGAAGCCCGGTTCCTCTCAGAGTGCAGTGAATGACAGAGGGATGTGAAGGGAGTATCACCTACTGAATGCAATGGTCATCCTAACGGGGATCTATTTCATAGGTTCTCTGTTATCGGTCGTAGAGATTCATCTCCTACCTCCCTTTTCAGATCGACAATATACTCTTATATACCATTACCTCTGCTGATTCTCGTTTCAGTACTGGTTTGGCTATCTACTTTATGTAGATGAGTGTCTTTTGGCAAGTATGTTTTCCTTTATTAAGACACTCTCAGCTATGGTTTGGCACTTTAAATGTAAAGTTCTAAATATAATGTTTGTACTTATATTTGCCATGATTCAGGTTAATCAGTATATTTCCTTTTTGCAGACTGTCAGTTTCATTTTGGGAAATGCACATAAAAAAAAATTTAAAAAAAAATTCTCACCTGAAATTTTCAAATTGACTTTCTTCTAAATTGCGGGCTGTTAGGCTCGAGGGTGCGCAAAATGCTATAATTTATTGCGTCATTCATGGCGCGAGACTTTTTTGGCGCGAGAATTACGTTTGTTGACATATTTTTGTCATTTCCGGCGTCTTAGTTGGCGCAGAGAATTTTCACGTGGTTGACGCTCGTGTTTGTTGCAGATGTTTTTGGCGCCAAAAATATTTTGTCAGTTGTGGGCGTCATACTTGGCGCCAGACTTTTGACATTATTTAAGTCTTCATGTATTTTTGCTTCTGGTTTCCAGAGGCTTATTCTGTTTGCATTTTTCCCATTCCTGAAACTGTCATATAAGGAAATTGATAATTTTGATTTATATGTTATTTTTTCTCTTACATATTGCAAGATGTCTCAATCTGATCCTGTTTCAGAATCCACTATTGGAATCCTGCTGCCTGATGTCGGTTCTACCAAAGCTAAGTGCATTTGTTGTAAACTTGTGGTAACTGTACCTCCGGCTGTAATTTGTGATAGTTGTCATGACAAACTTTTACATGCAGAAAATATTTCCATTAGTAGTAATCCATTACCTGTTGTTATTCCTTCAACATCATGCTCAGGATATTCCTGTTAATGTGAGAGAATTTGTTTCTAATTTTATTCAGAAGGCTTTGTCTGTCATACCACCTTCTAATAAATGTAAAAGGTCTTTTAAAACTTCTCATAAAATTGATTAATGTTTAAATGACCGACAACATTCTGATTTATCTATCTCTGATGAGGATCTATCTGGTTCAGAAGTTTCTGCCTCAGATATTGACACTGACAAATCTTCATACTTATTTAAAATGGAGTATATTCGTTCCTTATTGAAAGAGGTGTTGATTGCATTAGATATGGATGAGACTAGTCCTCTTGATAGTAAAACTAGTAAACGTTTAAATTCAGTTTTTAAACTTCATGTAGTTATTCCAGAGGTTTTTCCAGTTCCTGATGCTATTTCAGATGTAATTTCTAGGGAATGGAATAGACTGGGTACCTCTTTTACTCCTTCTTCAAGGTTTAAGAAGCTGTACCCTTTGCCGTCTGATAGATTGGAGTTTTGGGAAAAGATCCCCAAAGTTGATGGGGCCATCTCTACTCTTGCTAAACGTACTACTATTCCTACGGCAGATAGTACTTCTTTTAAAGATCCTTTAGATAGGAAACTTGAATCTTATCTAAGGAAGGCTTATTTATGTTCAGGTCATCTTCTAAGGCCTGCTATTTCTTTGGCTGATGTTGCAGCTGCTTCAACTTTTTGGTTGGAAACCCTAGCGCAACAAGTATCAGATCATAATGTGTATAGCATTGTTAAGTTAATTCAACATGCTGATAATTTCATTTGTGATGCCATTTTTGATATCATTAGAATTGATGTCAGATATATGTCTTTAGCTATATTAGCTAGAAGAGCTTTATGGCTTAAATCTTGGAATGCTGATATGACTTCTAAATCAACGTTGCTATCTCTCTCTTTCCAAGGTAATACATTATTTGGTTCTCAGTTGTATTCAAGTATTTCAACTGTCACTGGGGGGGAAGGGAGCTTTTTTGCCTCTGGATAAAAAATCTAAGGGTAAATTTAAGGCTGCTAACCGTTTTCGTTCCTTTCGACAAAATAAGGAACAGAAACCTGATCCTTCCCCTAAGGGAACGGTTTCCAATTGGAAGCCTTCTTCAGTCTGGAGTGCAAGGTCTCTAAATATATGCTGCTTGTGGGAAATCGCCAATATCAAGCGGGTCTGCAATCCGCACTTTTTCAGAGGTGGCACAATTTGGGTCTTGTCAATGTCTCCCACCTGATAGACAAGGATAGGAGATGTATTAAAACCTTTGACTCCCTTAGGGGAAAATTTAATCCGGTTTGGTGAAAAATGGATATATGTCAACCTCCCTATGTTACCAATTATTACGCTCTCTCTCATGGGTTCCCTTAATCTGGAAAAGATCTCTTCCAAATGGATTGTAGCGCCATCACAAAGTAATCTGGATGTTAGTCTCATACAATCCTCTATTTCAGAAGCTATGCAAGTTACCCTCTCCTCCACGTGGAGGGAATCACATATTAAAATTACTTTATATGACTTACTATACCCCGGATAAAGGTTCTAGGTGCGGGAACCCTAACTTTAACAAATGTCCCAAATGTTCGCTCTTTTCAGCTAATCTTCTCCATATGATTTGGGACTGTCCAAGAATTAGACGTTTTTGGCTGAAATTAGAGTACTAGTTTAACAAAATCTCCCCTCTGGTTCTATCATTGGTATACATAGTGTTTCTCTGGACTGATATGAAGGATCAGCAGGCTAACAACAAAATCATCAACATGGCCATACTAGCAGCCAGATATTTAGTCTTCAAAAAATGGAAAGAGAAAACGATCCCTAGCATACCGGAGATTAAGAATTGTTTGAAGATGTACAATGTATTCTAGAACTGATTGATACCAATTTTAATGATGAATGTGACATAGGGAAGATTTTTTCGAAATGGTCAGTTTTTATTAAAAGTCTTTCTCCCAATGAATTTGATCATTTAATCTACACATTCAGGAATTCAGAATTAGTATTGTTGGGTTTGTGGTAACCTACCGTCTCCACTCATCCCCTTGTTATTTTTTTCCTTATCAGTCCCCCCCCCCTTCTTTTTTTGTTTGTTCTTGTTTTAGTGTTGGTTTTTATTTTGTTTCGTTTAAAAAACATAATTTATGCTTACCTGATAAATTCCTTTCTTCTGTAGTGTGATCAGTCCACGGGTCATCATTACTTCTGGGATATTACTCCTCCCCAACAGGAAGTGCAAGAGGATTCACCCAGCAGAGCTGCATATAGCTCCTCCCCTCTACGTCACTCCCAGTCATTCGACCAAGGACCAACGAGAAAGGAAAAGCCAAGGGTGAAGTGGTGACTGGAGTATAAATTAAAAAAAAATATTTACCTGCCTTAAAAACAGGGCGGGCCGTGGACTGATCACACTACAGAAGAAAGGAATTTATCAGGTAAGCATAAATTATGTTTTCTTCTGTTAAGTGTGATCAGTCCACGGGTCATCATTACTTCTGGGATACCAATACCAAAGCAAAAGTACACGGATGACGGGAGGGATAGGCAGGCTCTTTATACAGAAGGAACCACTGCCTGAAGAACCTTTCTCCCAAAAATAGCCTCCGATGAAGCAAAAGTGTCAAATTTGTAAAATTTGGAAAAAGTATGAAGCGAAGACCAAGTTGCAGCCTTGCAAATCTGTTCAACAGAGGCCTCATTCTTGAAGGCCCAAGTGGAAGCCACAGCTCTAGTAGAATGAGCTGTAATTCTTTCAGGAGGCTGCTGTCCAGCAGTCTCATAAGCTTAACGAATTATGCTACGAAGCCAAAAAGAAAGAGAGGTAGCGGAAGCTTTTTGACCTCTCCTCTGCCCAGAGTAAATGACAAACAGAGAAGACGTTTGTCGAAATTCCTTAGTTGCCTGTAAGTAAAATTTTAGAGCACGGACTACATCCAGGTTGTGCAGTAGACGTTCCTTCTTTGAAGAAGGATTTGGGCATAAAGAAGGAACAACAATCTCTTGATTGATATTCCTGTTAGTAACTACCTTAGGTAAGAACCCAGGTTTAGTACGCAGGACTACCTTATCCGAATGAAAAATCAAATAAGGAGAATCACAATGTAAGGCTGATAATTCAGAGACTCTTCGAGCCGAGGAAATAGCCATTAAAAATAGAACTTTCCAAGATAACTTCATATCAATGGAATGAAGGGGTTCAAACGGAACGCCCTGTAAAACATTAAGAACAAGGTTTAAACTCCATGGTGGAGCAACAGTTTTAAACACAGGCTTAATCCTGGCCAAAGCCTGACAAAAAGCCTGGACGTCAGGAACTTCTGACAGACGTTTGTGTAACAGAATGGACAGAGCTGAGATCTGTCCCTTTAATGAACTAGCAGATAAACCCTTTTCTAAACCTTCTTGTAGAAAAGACAATATCCTAGGAATCCTAACCTTACTCCAAGAGTAACCTTTGGATTCACACCAATATAGGTATTTACGCCATATCTTATGGTAAATCTTTCTGGTAACAGGTTTCCTAGCCTGTATTAAGGTATCAATAACTGACTCAGAAAACCCACGTCTTAATAAAATCAAGCGTTCAATTTCCAAGCAGTCAGCTTCAGAGAAGTTAGATTTTGATGTTTGAAGGGACCCTGTATCAGAAGGTCCTGTTTCAGAGGTAGAGACCAAGGTGGACAGGATGACATGTCCACCAGGTCTGCATACCAAGTCCTGCGTGGCCACGCAGGTGCTATTAGAATCACTGATGCTCTCTCTTGTTTGATTCTGGCAATCAATCGAGGAAGCAACGGGAAGGGTGGAAACACGTAAGCCATCCTGAAGTCCCAAGGTGCTGTCAGAGCATCTATCAGGACTGCTCCTGGATCCCTGGATCTGGACCCGTAACGAGGAAGCTTGGCGTTCTGTCGAGACGCCATGAGATCTATCTCTGGTTTGCCCCAACGTCGAAGTATTTGGGCAAAGACCTCCGGATGAAGTTCCCACTCCCCCGGATGAAAAGTCTGACGACTTAAGAAATCCGCCTCCCAGTTCTCCACTCCCGGGATGTGGATTGCTGACAGGTGGCAAGAGTGAGACTCTGCCCAGCGAATTATCTTTGATACTTCCATCATAGCTAGGGAGCTTCTTGTCCCTCCCTGATGGTTGATGTAAGCTACAGTCGTGATGTTGTCCGACTGAAACCTGATGAACCCCCGAGTTGTCAACTGGGGCCAAGCCAGGAGGGCATTGAGAACTGCTCTCAATTCCAGAA